>NC_066560.1:10434981-10479981 GCF_024679095.1 Eriocheir sinensis
CCTTTTCGCTTCTTCCCATCTCTTCATTATCACTCTTTCCCCTTCACCTCACTTCGTTCTCCTTCCTTCCCTCTTTATCAAATCTTTTTCCTCATTTCCTTCCCATGTCTTCCTCCCCTAACTCCCTTCCCACTCTTTCCTCACCCCCTCTCCTCTTCTTCCCCTCACTTTCTCCATTCCTTTCCTCCCCACTTTCCGCTCACTCCTTCTCCGCTTCCCTTCCCTCTTTCCTTCCCACTCTTCCCCTCATTTCCTCTTCGCTATTCCTTCCCTTCACTCCCTTTCCTTCACTTCCTTTGCCACTCCTTCCTCTCACTCCCCTTTCACTCCCTCTCCTCTCCTTCCTCTCCGTCATTTCTTCTCCGACACTTGCAAATATTAGGAAGTCTGTCAAGTTAAGTTTGCGGCTGGCTTCCTCCTCCTCCTCCTCCTCCTCCTCCTCCTCCTCCTCCTCCTCCTCCTCCTCCTCTTCCTCCTCATTCCTCCTCATTAACCAGAGTCTTCCTCAGCTAAAGCCGCTTCGCCTCGACTTTCTCGGGCAAATTATAAAGTTTTTGAATATCCTAAAAGAAAAAAAAGAAGGGAGGGAGTAGGATGAGAGAGAGAGAGAGAGAGAGAGAGAGAGAGAGAGAGAGAGAGAGAGAGAGAGAGAGAGAGAGAGAGAGAGAAAAGGGTCAAAATCACATGGAAAATTGGTGGATTGGAGGAAGGGATGCAGGATTGGATGAAGGGATGGAGGATTGGAGGGAAAGACAGAGGATTGGAGAGAAAGATAGAGGATTGGAGGGAAAAAAAGAGGATTGGAGGGAAAGATTGAGGATTGAAGGGAAAGATAGAGGATTGGAGGGAAAGATAGGATTGGAAGGAAAGACAGGACTGGAGAGAAGGATAGAGGATTGGAGGGAAAGATAGAGAATTGGAGAGAAAGACAGACGATTGGAGGGAAAGACAGAGGATTGGAGGTAAGGATAGAGAGGATTGGATAAAGATATGGAGGATTAGATTAAATGGTAGAGGATTGGAGGAAATTATAGAGGATTGAAAGGGATTGGTTGACGGAGAGATGCCAGGGAGGGTGGTAGAGGAGGAGACTTCGATCCCAACTCTGGTCAGGATTCAAGTCAATTTATGCGGAATCCAAAACCTTATCGAATGCTTGCTATACTATTTCGCCGATGATGATTCCGCCCCAACAACTTTGAAGAAGAAAAAAATAACTGGTTCCCGAGGGAGTATTTTTGTGTGAATATGAAAAGCGAGAGTGAGAGAGCAAGGAGAGGAGAGGAGAAGAGAGGAAAGAAGAGAAGAGAAGAGAAGAGAGGAGAGGAGAAGAGAAAAGACGAAAAGAAAAGAAAAGAGGAGAGGAGAAGAGTGAAGAGAAACTTGAAGAGAATTTGAAAAAAGAGGGTGAAAGAGGATAAGGATGAGTGTGTTTGTGCATGAGAGAGAGAGAGAGAAGTATCATATTCAGATAACACTCATCTTTTTTTTTTTCCTTTTCCTTTTTCTATTCAACGCGTGATTAAACACAACACCGAGGCGCAGCGGGCGCGCGGAGGTTTACAGTAAATTGGTATCAGATTGAAATTTAATCACGCCAACACCACCATACCCCCCCTCTCTCCCCTCTTCCTGCCCCCTTCCTCAGCCCCTCGCCCCCTCCATCTGTGAGGTTATTTTACGTGTGTGGAGCTCAGTTAATAGTGGGTGGCCGTGCAAGGTAATGTGTGTGTGTGTGTGTGTGTGTGTGTGTGTGTGCGTGCTTAGGTGGAGTGAACAGTGTATTGCGAAGTGTTGTTGTTGTCGTTGTTGTTGTTGTTATTCATAAAGGAGAGAGAAGTTGTGTAAGGGATAGAGAAAAAGTTAGGTCAGTGAAATATTGTGAAATAGGAAACGAAAAATTACAGATGGGAAAAATAAGAACAGATAGAAAATAAGATTAAAAAATGTAATAAATGAGAGAGAAATGAAGGAGAGTCAATGGAATGAAATGAATTGAAATAAAATAAAGTAGGAAAAGAATAACTACAGACAGGAAGAGGAAGTAATGGATAGGAAACAAGAATGACACATATGAAGGAGAGAGGGAAAGATGGATGGAGGGAAGGAAGGAGAGGGAGTGGGTAGGAGAAATGAGGAAGAAGGGGAGAGGGAGGGAAAAGGATGACTGGGTTTAGGTAAGTGAATAAAGAGGAAGAGACGAAGAGTGAGAGTAAGTGAAGGGAAGGAGAGAAGGAAAGATGGATGGAGGGAAGGAAGGAGAGGGGGTGAGTAAGAGAAAGGAGGAAGAAGGGGAGAGGGAGGGAAAATAGATGGTGTCTGGGGTTAGGTAAGTGGAGGGAAGATGGAAGATGAAGGGTGGGAGGGAAGATAAGGGAGAGAAAGTGAAGAGAAGGAGAGAAGAAGAGATGAATGCTGAGAGAGAGAGAGAGAGAGAGAGAGAGAGAGAGAGAGAGAGAGAGAGAGAGAGAATTAATGATTGAAGTGGAGTAGAGAACTAATGATGAGTGGAGGGGCTTGAGGAGGGAAACAGGAAGCGTATGTAAGAGGAAGAGAAGGAGGAGGAGGAGGAAGATGAAGGAAGAACGTTTAAGAACCATGATGGAGAAGGAAGGGGAGGAAGATGCACAGTGATGTTGATGGGAAAGACAAGTGAAGAGGTAACAGGAAGAGGGGATTGTTAAAGACAGAGTGAATAGGAAGATGATTCAGGCAAGAGGCAAAGAGGGAGAGGAGAATAAAAGGAACAGAGGAAGAAGGGAGAAAATGAAGAGAGAAAGAACGAGATCACAATAAAAGGAGAGAATCGAAGAACCAGAGAAGGGAGGAATTGAATAAGGAGAAGATAGCAGAGAGGAATGAAGAAGGGGAGGATAGATGTAGAAGGGAGGGGGAAAGAGATGGAGGAAAGAATGACAAGTGAAGAGATGGAGATAAGACAAACGGATAAATAAAACAGATGAAGTAAAGACGAAATAATGAAGAAGAGATAAATGGAGAAGAAGAGACGAGGTATGAATGAATAGAGGAGAGACGAAGAGGGAGAGATAGAGATAGAGAACGAAATAAAAAAAGGGAATGTAGAAAGCTGAAAAAACAGAAGAGAAAGGAAGGAAGGAAGGAAGGAAGGAAGGAGGGGTGAAGGAAAGCAAAGAAGAAGAATGAAGGAGGGGAAAGGGAGGGAGGGATTTCAGGAGTGGCCGAGGAATGCAAGAAGGCCCCCCCCCTCCCTACCCCCCCTCCCCACCCACCCCCTCAGAGGCCGACTCACCACCAGCCACCATGAAATGACTCGCTCAACTCAGGAACAACTTGCAACTTTCCCCCCCTGCCCCTCCCTGCCCCCCCCCGCCCCCTGCTGCCTCCCCTTCCCCGCATACCTACTTCCCCTCCCTTCTTCCTCCAGTGACTTCCTACTCCCCCTTCCTGCTTCCTCCCTGCCCCTTAATTCCCCTTCCTGCTGCACTCACTACATCCCATCTCTGCTTCCTCCCCTTCCCCCCTGACTTCCCCTTCCTGCTTCAACTGCCTTTCCCTGCCTTCCCCAACCCTCTGCCTTCCCCACCCTTCCCCCTCTGCCTCCCTCAATCCCCTTTCTGCTTTCAACCTTCTTTCCCATGCCTCTCCCTCTCCCTTTCAACTCTCCTACCTCACGTGACTGCCATACTTTCCTCAGCTGTCATCTGCCTCTGATCCTCTTCTCCACAGACTCTCTAAAACCCTTTGCATCTAATCTGTCTGTCGTTCTTCCTATACCCTTTTCCATATTCTCCTCTAGTTTCTCTTCTCTTCTCTCCTCTTCTCTTTTCTTTTCTTTTTTCTCTTCTCCTCTCCTCTCCTCTATCCCTCTCTCTCCCTTTTCATACTCTGCGTTTCCTCAGTGCATCCCAACTCTCTCCTCGCCTCTTCCTGCATACCTCAGCCTCCTTCAGCCCTCCCCGTCACCCTTAATCTATCTTGATCTCCCTACAGCATCCTTCATCTCCCCTCAACATCCCTTACCCCCCCTCGACAGCGATATTAGGTGGGGTTAGATACACGGGAGCTACACGGGAGCTTAGGTTCAGAGGAGCTGCCTTGTACAAGCCTACCGACCTCTTGCAGACTCCTTTGTTCTTATGTTCTAACTAATCTTCACTTGTATTCTTCTACCTCTTCCCCTCCTTCGACCTCTTCCCCTTCCACGCCCTCTCCTTCAACTTCCTCCTCTCCCTCCTACCTTTCCCTTAGCTTCCCCCTCCTCCTCCTCCTCCTCCTCCCATACCCTCACCTTACCTCCTCTTCTCTCTCCCTTACTTCATCTACCTTCAACTCTCTCCTCTCCCTCAGCATTCTTCCCTTCTCTCCATTCCCTCATCTTTCCTTCTCCCAATCCTTACCCCCCCCCCATCTTTCTTCTTTCCCTTCCCTTACCTCCTTTAGCTTCCTTCCTCCCCTTCCTTATTCTCCCTCAGTTTTCCTCCTCCCCTTCCTTCCCCTACCCTCAGCTTCTGTCCTTCCCTTCCCTTCCCTACCCTCCTTTCCTTCCTTCCCTTCCTCTCCCTCCCTCTCGCCCCTCCTCAGCTTCCCTCCTCCCTTTCCTCCTCCCCTTCCTCTCCTTCCCTCAGCTTTCCTCCTTTTCACCAGTCACCTTTACTTTCCTCCCCTCCGTTTCCTCCCTCTCATAACTTTTTCCTCTACTCTCCCTCACTCTCCCTCTCTCTCCATCAGCGTCCCTTCATCCTCACAACTCAACTTTATTTTAATCTCCCCTCTCCCCTCATCTTCCACCCTCCCTCTATCTTTTTTTTTCTCTCCTCTCCCCCTCTCCCCTCATTCTCCCATTTTCGGCTCTGCCCTTCAAAACTCTGGGACTGTTCTTTCCTTTTACTTCACCCTCTTCTTCTCCCCTCTCTTCCCTTACCACTCTTCCCTTTCCTTCCCTTCCTCAAACCTCCTCCTCCTCCTCCTCCTCCTAGCCACTCCGATCTTCTCGTCCTCTTTAGACCTCTTCTTTTCTCTTTATTTCAGCTTCTTTATCGGTTCTCTCTCTCTTCTTCTTTATAACGTGTCTCTTCCTTTCTCTTCTCTCTTTCTCCTCCTTTCATTTCTCTCCTTCTCCTCTCACATCTCTTACTCCTTCTCATACTTTCTCTCATTCCCTTCTACTCTTTACTCACACACATACACACACAGAGAGAGAGAGAGAGAGAGAGAGAGAGAGAGAGAGAGAGAGAGAGAGGAATGCGGGCCAGGCCTAGCACCTTTCCTAACCATTAAGTAATTCCTTCACTTTGATCAAGCCGCCATTGTTCCCTTTAACCCCCCCTCCCCCTACCCCCCTACCCCCTCCTCCCACCCCCCTCTCTTCCTTAATTAACTTCGTCCCTCCTCACCGTAACACCAGCAGCAGGAGGAGGAGGAGGAGGAGGAGGAGGAGGAGGAGGAGGAGGTTGTGGTGGTCTCTTAAACAGTAAACTTGAGTAAGATTCCCAATCACTCCACTTCCTCTTCCTCCTCTTCCTCCTCCTCCTCCTCCTCCTCCAGAGTGTAGCATGGTTCTGTTCTCTTAAGTGGGCAAATTTGTAGATAGGACTCCTGGTGGTTGTTGTGGTGGTGATGGTGGTGGTGGTGGTTGTGGTGGTGATGGTGATGGTAATGGTGGTGGTAGTGGTGGTGGTGGTTGTGGTGTTAATCGTATTTTATTCCATTTTTTTTAATTAACTCCAGTTTTTACTCTCTCTCTCTCTCTCTCTCTCTCTCTCTCTCACACACACACACACACACACACACACACACACACACACACTGTATATATGTGCACCGCGGTTGCCTGTACACCTTTAAGGACACAGGGATGGCGTGTGTGTGTGTGTGTGTGTGTGTGTGTGTGTGTGTGTGTGTGGTGAAATGCAATCAACATAAAAACAGATACCATGTAGTGCTTATTGGAAGAGAACATAAATTGGGCAAGAAAATTTGTGTCCATTAGTGTGTTAATTGTCTACCTGTTATTATCATTATTATTATTATTATTATTATTATTATTATTATTATTATTATTACTATTACTATTACTTCTACTACTACTGTTACTTCTACTACTTCTACTACTACTACTACTACTACTACTACTATTACTACTACTACGACTACTACTACTATCATCATCGTTATTATTATAGGAGAAAGTTTTTTGATAATTCTGAATGCATACTTGGCAACCGGACACACACACAAACAAACAAACAAACAAATAAATAAACAAACACTCCAGCATCCCTATCATCATCATCATCATCATCTTCACTCACAAAAACAAGAGAGAGAGAAAAAATACCATCTCCCACAATCTATTATACCCAAATGAAACCAATATCTTGTGTTTTTTTCTTTCATTTCCTTTGTTTCGCGCATAAAGGGATTCGACCCAAGGTAGCGGCCGCGTCTCAGGGTTTCGACAGCTTGCCTCCGAAACCACTGCGCCAAGACCCGCCATTGTTTTCAGGACCAGTCGGAGGGAGAATGAACTAGCGAGGGAAGGAAAAATGTTTGAGCCGAAAAATATTGCGGAAAAACACGAGGATGGAATGAAAATGAAATGATTAGTTAGGAAGGAAGAAAATGGTTTGGTAATAAAAGAGTTAAGGTTGTAAAAAGGGTCTTAGAATGAGATTGATTAGTTAGAGAAGAGTTAGTAAAGAGTTTAGGTGAAGAAAATTCGAAAAAATGCAGCAATATAGAAGTAAGGAAAAAGTAAATAAAGGGAAGAGGAAAAGAAAAGAAGAAAAAAATAGAGATCTTCCATAAGTTACACTACCTTACTTTCTTCTATTTTTCTTCTTTTCTTCTTTTCCTCCTCCTCCTCCTCCTCCTCTACTAAAAAGTATCGTATCTCTCTCCTCGACTATCCTACTCATTCCTCCTTCTCCTCCTCCTCCTCCTCCTCCTCTTCCTCCTCAACTAAAAACTATCCTTCCTCTCTCCTCGACTACCCCATCATTCCTCCTCTTCCTCCTCCTCCTCCTCCTCCATCTACTCCTCCTCCTCCATCATTTTTATTCTTTTTCTTTCCAGAGAGAGAGAGAGAGAGAGAGAGAGAGAGAGAGAGAGAGAGAGAGAGAGAGAGAGCGTTTTCCATCCCTCCTCTTCTTCCTTAGTCTGGCCTCATTTCTCAGTGCTGCTTAATACCTCATTATTCTCACGACTACATTAATCAGGACCTGGAGGAGGGAGGGAAGGAGGGACGGAGGAAAGGAGGGAAGAATGGAGGAGGAGGAGAGAAAAAAAAAAGCGAGGAAACGGATGGTGTGCTGTACTGCTATTGTTTCTCTCTCTCTCTCTCTCTCTCTCTCTCTCTCTCTCTCTCTCTCTCTCTCTCCAAATAAAATGCGAAAAAGCAGCAAATAATGACTTTTTTCAGTACCGTGAAGACAAAAAAAAAGAATAAAAAATGATGGATGATGAAGGAAGAGGAGGAGGAGGAGGAGGAGGAAGAGGGATAGTCAAGAAGGAAGAATGGGTAGTATTAGTATAGGAGGAGGAAGAGGGAATGAAGAGGAGGAGGAGGAGGAGAAGAAAGAGAAGACAGTGTAACGTGTGGAAGATCAAGAAGAGGAGGAGGAAGAGGTGGAGGAGGAGGAGGAGGAAAAGAAGACGAGAAGAAGAAGAAGAAGAAAGAATAAAAGAAAGAAAAGTTAGTGTAACGTGTAGAAGATCGAGAAGGGAGGAACATCAAGAGGAGGAGGAGGAGGAGGAAGAAGAGGAGGAGCACCAGGATGGGGAGGAGGAGGGAGGGAGAGATGAGGTCACAGAATCAGCGAATTTTAAAGCGTCGACGGCTTGGTTACGTACTTTATATATATTTTTGTGGCGCGGAGACAATTATTTAGAAGGCGTTGAAATGGAACGAAGACTTTTGCCGTGTAGAAATAGTGGTGGTGGTGATGGTGGTGGTGACAGTAGTAGTAATAGTAGTAGTAGTAGTAGTAGTAGTAGTAGTAGTAATGGTGTTGGTTGCGGTGGTGATGGTATATTTAGTGAGTGAGACTAGAGGTGATGGTGTTGGTGATAGTGGTTGCTGTGGTTGTTATAGTGGTAGTGATGGTGATGGTTGTGGTTATGGTGTTAATAGTGAATGAGAGGAGCAGAAATAGTGAAAAATTTACTCATTCTTTTTTTTTTCGCTTTTTCAATTTGTGTTTTTTTTATGATGTTTCTCGGCCCGTTTTCTTTTTCTTTTCTTTTTCTCGTTTTTTGTTTTATCGTTCATTTTTTTTTTTTTTTTGGCATCATTTATCAGCACTTTTTTTCCTTCGTTTCTTTTTCTTTTTTTTCTTATTATTTTTTTTTCGTTTACTTTAATTACTTTTTTTTTCGTATTCTTCTTCATGTTTTTCTTCTTTTTCTTTCTCTTCTTCTTCTTCTTCTTCTTCTTCTTCTTCTCATTCCTCCTCCTCCTCCTCCTCCTCCTCCTCCTCCTCTCATCCTATTCCATCCGAAACGTTAGTCTTCAAATTCTCCTTTCTCTCACTTTCGTTACGGCTGTCACTTCCACTCTCTCTCTCTCTCTCTCTCTCTCTCTCTCTCTCGTTCTTCGTCTCGTCCGTCAAATTTTTACAGGTGCGATTTCGTTAAATGACTCAGGTATTTCCCACGGGCGCGCTGTCTTGTTTTCCTCTACTTTTTTTTTTCTTTTTCTCTATTATTTATTTATTTTATTTTTCTGTTTCTTCGGTGACGCTCTGACAGCATTAATATTTTGACACCTCCTCCTCCTCCTCCTCCTCCTCCTCCTGAATCTGAAGTGTATAAATATTTTCCTGCTGTTTCTTCTCCATTTATTTATTTTATTTATTTTTGTTTTCTCCATTTATTTATTTCATTTATTTTTGTGTTTTTTTTTCTTTCTCGTTTATTTACTCGTGTGGTCGATGTCGTGAATAATTAAGATAATGCTTCATGTTTCTGTGTGTGTGTGTGTGTGTGTGTGTGTGTGTGTGTGTGTGTGTGTGTGTGTGTGTGTGTGTGTGGTAGGATGCTTCGAGTGTTTTTATTTTGAAGGAAACTGAGGAGGAGGAGGAGGAGGAGGAGGAGGAGGAAGGAGGAGAGCAATGACGATGACTGCGATAGAAAATGAGAGAAAAAGAAAGAGAGAAAAATATTTAGATGGCAATATTAAAATTAGGGAAGATAATGATGGAAAAAAAATAGAAGAATATAGATAAACTTAACGTAATAGCCTTCAATAAGAGCAAAATTAAAGCGATACGCAAAACAGACTTAGAGAAAAACAAAATACAAAAAAAAAATGACATGACAGTACAAAACAAAACAAAAAACAAAAACCATGAAAACAAAACACAGAATGATCGAAAAC
This sequence comes from Eriocheir sinensis, assembly GCF_024679095.1. NCBI lineage: Eukaryota > Metazoa > Arthropoda > Malacostraca > Decapoda > Varunidae > Eriocheir > Eriocheir sinensis. The sequence goes on from NC_066560.1 coordinate 10,444,340, forward strand.
ATAAGAAAGAAAACGGAGAGAGACTGAACCTGATGGACACAAAACCACAACATAATACAATGAGATCTAAAATGATACTACCCACTTGCGACTCTAAGCGGCGGGGGGGTAGGTGGGCAGTGGGTTATACGGTAAATCAGGCGGGGTTTACCTTGCTCTATATCACCAGAAAATGCGATTATTCAGGAAGCCGCGTGATAAACGTGTGCGGGGGCGGAAATCAGGCGCCTAACACCTCCTTCATCCCTCCGAGGCGCCGCGCAGTCCAAGGGCGTTCTGAAATTACCCTTAAGAGGACGAAGAATAGAGGGCGGGAGTGGCGGGTCTTTGCATGGTTTGTTTCGGGTCCAAGAGGAAGGAAGGAAGAGATGGGAGAAGCAAAAAAGGGGAGAGGGAAAAGATGGAAGGAGGGAAGACCAGGATATATAAAGAATGGAAGGAGAGTTAGAAAGAGGGAAGAACGGAAGATATGAATGATGAAGGGAGGAAGGAGAGGAGGGAAAGCCGTGAGGTAGGGAGGAGAAAGGGAAAGTATATAAGTAGGGAAAAGACTGAAGATGGAAATGGAAGGAAGAAAGAATAGATATAAATAAGGAAGTGCGGAAAACATGGAGAATGAGGAGGAAAAAGAAAGAATGAAATGAATATATAGTAGTAGCAGTAGTAGTAGTAGTAGTAGTAGTAGTAGTAGTAGTTTTTTTTCACAGCAGAGGAGACAGTTCAAGGGCGTAAAAGAAACAAAAAAACAATATGAAAAAAAAGCCCGCTACTTACTGCTCCTAAATAGAGTAGTAATAGTAGTAGTAGTAGTAGTAGTAGTGGTAGTAGTAGTAGTAGTAGAAACCAAATCCATTCACCACCACCACCACCAACAACAACAACAACAACAACCAATCCTAAGACACTTCCCGCCAATCACAACTCAGACCCATCATCCCACCAATGACAATGTAGCTCTTCCTCTCAGCGGCCAATCATCTCTCAGCTGCCTCCCGCCCTTAGCCAATCATCGCCCTCCATTGTGTTGCGTTATAGCGCTCCTCAGAACTTGGCGGTCGCTTCGCTATTCACGGAGGAAGATGAGGGGGGGTGAGGGGGGGCTAGAGGGGGGCGGGGGGGGGGTTCGTTATACAAGGACTGTAATGGAATGCCCTGATACAACCGATTCGTGGGATGACCGACTATTTTTCTTCTTTTTTCTTTTTCTTCTTCTTCTTTCTTCTTCTGTTTCTTTTTCTCCTTCACCTTCATCATCATCATCATTTTGCTCATTTTCGTCTTTCGTGTTGTTGTTTCGTAATTTTTCTTCTTTTCTTCTTCTTTTTTTCTTGTTTCTTCTTCTTTTCACTTTCACCATCATCATCATTTTCATTTTCGTCTTTTACTTCGCTTTTTCTTGTTGTTGTTTCTTTTTTCTTCTTTTTTCTTCTTTTCCTCCTTCGTGGTGGTTGTATTGGTGTTTCCTGTTTTCTTCTTCCTGTTCTTGTTCTTGTTGTTCTTTTTGTTATTCTTTTTCTTCTTTTACATCATCATTTTGTTCTTTTTCTTCTACTTCTTGATCTTGTACTCCTTTCTTCTTTTTCCTCCCTTGTTTCAGTTTCACTTATTTCAAATTCTCCTTTGTTTTCCTCCCTCGATTCCTCCTCCTCCTCCTCCTCCTCCTCCTCCTTCCTGTACCTGCTAATGGTGTTCCTACGTGGACTGATGGAGGAAAGAGGGAGAGGAAGAGTGATTGAAGGGAGATGGGAAGGAGGAAAGGAGAGGGAGGGAGAGAGACGGGGAAACAGATCGGAAGGGAGGGAAGGGAGGTTAAGTGAGAGGGAGGAAGGAGGAGAAGAACAGAGTAAGAAAGGAAGAAACAGGAAGGAATAGATTTTTATAAGTTATAGGAAAGGAAACTGGAAGAAAGGAGGAAGAAAGTAGAAAAGACGATAGAAGAATAAAAGAAAAAGGTAGAATTGGGGAAACAAAGCAAAAAGAAAAAGAAATAACAGGTAGGATGATAAAAAAAAAGGGGAAAGAAAACGGAGACACAGACAGACAGCGAGGAACAGAGACAGACAGAGAGAGGGAAAGAGAGCAACAGACAGAGACAGGAAAAATGTACATACAAATCAAGAACGAATGATGGGGAAACAATTGAGAGGAAGGAACATGGGGATAGGAAGGATGGGAAGGAGAAGGGGAAAGGGGAAGAAAGGGGAGTAGAAGGGAAGAATGGGAAAGGAACGGAATGAGAGAGGAAGGAAGGGAAGGGGAGGAAAAGAAAGTGGAGGAGAGAGAAAGGAAAGGAATGAGAGGGGAAGGAAGGGGAGAAGAGGAAAAGGAAAGGGGAGAAGAGGAAAAGAAAGGGGAAGGAAAGAGGAATAAAGGGAAGGAGAGAGAAAAAAAGGGAAGGAGAGGAGAAGAAAGGGTAGGAGAGAGGAAGGAAGGGGAGAAGAAAGGAAGGAAGGGAAGGAGAGAGGAAGAAAGGGAACGAGAGGGGAAGAAAGGGAGGAAAAGGGAAGGAGAGAGAAAGGAAGGAAAGGAGAGCGGAAGAAAGGAAATAAAAGAGGGGAAGGAGAGAGGAAGAAAGGGAAGGAGAGGGGAAGAAAAGGGAGGAAAGGGAGAAGAGGAGAGGGGAGAGAGGGGAAAGTACCAGTCATTCCCCCCGGCTGTCACTCGGCTATTCATTAAACAGTAAACACTTTTGAGCCGAGGGGAGTGAGGGGACACTTTTCTTTTAAGGCCAGCGAGGGGAATGACTTTTTATTTCCCCGCGGTCGCTTGAGTTAGTCCTAGAACGTGTTAATTGCTTTCCAAATGAACGCTCTACTGTTTCTTAAAGCTTCGGTGCCTTTAATTGATGTTTTGTGATGAATAAATAAATAGAAATAAGAGAAATAAATAGGAAATAGAAGTAGATGTAGAGAAAAAAGTAGGAAAGGTCGAAAAAGAAGAAATATAAAGAGAAAAAAGAAGAAAAAATTGAAAAGGTAAAAAATGAAAGTAGAAAAATAGGAAAAATATTTAAAAAGAAAAAAAAGAGAAGACAAATTTAGATAATGAGAGAAATAAATAGGAAATAGAAATGAATAAAGAGAAAAAGTAAGAAAAGTCGAAAAAAATAAATAAAGAGAAAAAAGTAGAAAAAATAGGAAAAAGGTAAAAAAAGAAAGTAGAAAAATAGGAAAAAATAAATAAAAAGAAAAAAAGAGCATAATTGTAAAAAAAAAAGCATGTAAAAAAGAAGAAAGTTAAATAACAAGATAAGGATGATAAATAAAAGGGAAGATAGGAAAATAAAGAGGACAATAAAAGAAGACAACGAGAGAGAGAGAGAGAGAGAGAGAGAGAGAGAGAGAGAGAGAGAGAGAGAGAGAGAGAGAGAGAGAGAGAGAAATAAGGGCAATAAATAGAAAAAAAAAGAAATAGAGAAAAAAAGTGTATTGTCGAGAGATAGCAATAGATAAAGGATTAAGAGAGAGAGAGAGAGAGAGAGAGAGAGAGAGAGAGAGAGAGAGAGAGAGAGAGAGAGAGAGAGAGAGAGAGAGAGAGAGAGAGAATAGTCAGTCCGTTAGTTCAATTTAAGCGATGTTCATTTTTATATACCCTTGATTGGATGGTTTCTGGCGACAAGGATGCGTGGAGGGAAGAAAAAAAAGGTGGAAGGGAAGGGGAAAGGTGGAAGGAGGGAAGCGTGTGGAAGAAGGGGAGAGAAGAAGAGAAATGGCAGAAGAAGAAGTGGAAGGAGAGGAGGGAAAAGGAAGGAAGAAAAAAAGGTGGAAGAAGGGGAGATAAGATGAGAAATGGCAGAAGAAGAAGTGGGGGGAGAGGAAGGAAAAAGTGGAAGAAGAGGAGGGAAAAGGAGGTAAGGAAAAAAAGTGGAAGGGAAGAGGAAAGGAGGAATAAGGAAAGGGTGTGGAAGGAGAGAAGAGAAGAGGAGGAAAGAAAAAAAGTGGAAGGAGAGGAAGGAAAAAGTGGAACGAGAGGAGGGAAAAGGAGGAAGGAAAAAAATGGAAGGAGAGAAAAGAAATGGAGGGAAGGAGAGGAGGAATAAGGAAAGGGTGTGGAAGAAAGGGAGAGGAGAGGAGGAATGAGGGAAGAGGCTTTTCCATCTCCTCCTCCTCCTCTTCCTCATCCTCCTCCTCCTCCTCCTCCTCGCGGGGAGAAGACCACTGCTTTAGCTCGTACCCTCGGCAAGTTTATGAAAATGAGACCTGAAAAGTTACCACAACACGGGAGGAGGAGGAGGAGGAGGAGGAGGAGGAGACGTCAGGAAGAACAAGAAGGAAGGGGAGGAGTGCAAAAATGAGGTCAAGGTGGAAGAGTGGATGGCGTAAAAAAAAATGAAGAAATGATAGAGGAACGGAAGAGAGAGAGAGAGAGAGAGAGAGAGAGAGAGAGAGAGAGAGAGAGAGAGAGAGAGAGAGAGAGAGAGAGAGAGAGAGAGAGAGAGAGAGAGAGAGAGAGAGAGGTGAAAAACTGACGAAACAAAAAAAAATAAAGTAAAGCACGAAAAAGAAAAAAAATAACAAGAAAATGAAAACAAAAGCTAAAGGCGAACAAAAAAAGAAAAAAAAAGATGATGCAATGTAAACCAAGAAAGAGTACACACACACACACACACACACACACACACACACACACACACACACACACACGCTCTCCCCCAACCCATCCTCACCCACCCTCACAACCTCCCTCACAACGCTTTCCCACACTCCCCCACCCCACACAACCCCCTCCCAACCTACCCTTCCACCACACAACCCCCCCCAATCTCACCCCCCTCACAACCCTTCCCCCCACTCCCCCCCCCCCACAACCCCCTCACAACCTCCCCTTCCACCACACAACCCCCCCACAACCTCCCTCACAACCTCCACCCCCCTCACAACCCTTCACCACACTCCCCCCCTTACACAACCCCCTCTCAACCTACCCTTCCACCACACAACCCCCTCCCCACAACCTCCCCCTTCCCCTTCCTCCCCCCACTCACCTGCTTAACTTGCCCACCTCACCTGAGCCCGCCTCCCTTCCCTTTAGCCCTTCCGCGGAATAACCAATTTTCCCGTCCGCGGCATTGGTATAATTAGGAGAGTTTACGTGCAAATAAATGCCCCCGGCCTGAATAAGCAGACCCTCGACTCGTGCATTAAGAGCCGACGCTGCCCTGAAAGCCATGCGTGAGGAGGACGAGGAGGAGGAGGAGGAGGACGAGGACGAGAAGAAAGTGCCGGAGATGGAGGTGCTGGGAAAAGGAGATTAAGATGAGGAAAGGGTGAAGGAAAATGAAGATGATAAAGAAGAGAAACAGGAAGAGAAGGAGAAGGAAAAGGAGAATTAGAAGGTAGGAGAAGGAGGAGAATGTAATGAAGATGAAGAAGGGGTGAAGGAAGATTATGGTAAAGAAGAGAAACAGGAAGAGAAGAAGAAGGAGAATTAGAAGGAGGATTAAGACGATAGAAGGAAGAAGAAGGAGGTAATGATGATGAAGAAGGGGTGAAGGAAAATGAAGATAAATAAAGAAGAGAAACGGGAAGAGAATGAGTAGGAAAAAGAGAAGTAGGAAGAGGAATAAGACGAGAGAAAGAAATTGGAGGAGGAGGAGGAGGAGGTGGTGATGAAGATGAGGAAGGGGTGAAAGGAAGATGAAGTCGACGAAGAAGATGATAAAGAAAAAATAAGTAGAGAAGGACTAGAATGAGGTAAAGAAGGAGGAGGAGGAGGAACAGGACTAAGAAGATAAAAAATAATGAGATGTAGGAGGATAAGTAGAAGGAGGAGGAGGAGAAGGAGGAGAGAAAATTTAGCAAAAAAAACGTGAAAAAGAAAACGAGGCAATGAAACAGGAGGAAGACGATGAATAGAGTGAAGGATATGGAGAAGGAAAACAGAAGGAAGAGGAAAAGAAAGAAGAAAACTAAGAGGATGAAGAAAAGATGACTAGTGATATGAGGAAAAGAATAAAATAGAAAAAAAACAGAAATAGTAAGAAAATGAGAAAATGGAGGAAGAAAATATATATACGAGGAGGAGAAAACGAAAATGGTGAGAAGGAAAACTTGGAAATGCTGGAAGAAAAAGAAGAGGAGGAGGAGGAGGAGGAGGAGGAGAAGATACAAGAGGAAGAAGAGGAAGAAATAGGAGAGGAGGAGGTGGTGGTGGTTAAGGAACGGTAGGAAGAGAATGTTAATGAGCTTGAAAGTACACCCAAAAAAATAGATAGACGAAGATGGTGCAATTAAACGTGAAGGAGGAGGAGGAGGAGGAAGAAGAAGAAGAAGAAGAAGAAGAAGAAGAAGAAGAAGAAGAAGAAGAAGAAGAAGAAGAAGAAGAAGAAGAGCATGAGGAAAAGGAGAAGGAAGTAATATTAGACGGAGAAAAAGAAGTAGAAGAAAAAAAAGAAACAGAAGAAAAGAAGAAATAAAAGATAAACAAAGATGAAGATTAGAAACAGCTGAAGAAGAGTGAAAACATTGATATCGAGGTATTTAAAGGAAGGCAAAGATAGAAAAAAGGAAAAGAAAAGAGAAAATAGGACGGGGAAAGGGGATGAAAGATTACGTAACGGGGTGGGAGTGGATGATTGAGCAAAGGGAGAAGGAAGGTGGAATTGATTTAGCAAGATAAGGTTAAACAAAAAAAAAGGTAGCCATGACGATTTTTTTTTATGATAGTGAGATTTAAAAAAATATTGGAAAAAAGAAAAAAATCAGGTAAAAAGTAGAATGTGGAGAGAAAGAGTTTGAAGGTTAAAGGGAGGGAAGGAAGGAGGGGAGGGAGGGAAAGAACTGGGTACAAGGTAAAGGCTGGAGGGAAAAAAAAAGTCTTGGTTGGAACTGAAGGAGAAGGAAAAAAGAGTGGAGGGAAACATAGGCTTAGGACGAGTTTATAGATTTTGGGGATTTTTTTTTTTTTTTTTGTGGAGAGAAAAGAAAAGAAAATGTGAAAGGTAGGAAGGAGAGAAAGGAAGAACAGGAGAAGTGAGAGGAGAGAAAAATGTGAGGCCGATGAGAGAGAGAGAGAGAGAGAGAGAGAGAGAGAGAGAGAGAGAGAGAGAGAGAGAGAGAGAGAGAGAGAGAGAGAGAGATAAAGAGGAATATGATCAAGGAGAAGTGTGATAGAAGTGGATGAAGTTGAAGGTGGAACGATCTGTCTGTCTGTCTGTTTGTATGCATGTATGTGCGTGCGTGTGTGTGCGGAGGAGGAAAAAAGGAAACGGAGGAAAATGGGCAATGTCAGAGGAGATGGAGGAGGAGGAGGAGGAGGAGGAGGAGGAGGAGGAGGGTCGTGGATGGTGATAAAGGAAAAAAAGAGGGAAAAAATAGAGGGGAAAATGTGTGTGTGTGTTTGGAGGAGAGGGTGACGATCAGAGAGAGAGAGAGAGAGAGAGAGAGAGAGATGGTGAGGGGGAGTAGGAAGGAGTGTAGAACAAAGAATGAGTGTAGTGTAGAAATTGAAGGGTAATGGAGCGAGGTGAGAGAGAGAGAGAGAGAGAGAGAGAGAGAGAGAGAGAGAGAGAGAGAGAGAGAGAGAGAGAGAGAGAGAGAGAGAGAAACCATCACACAAACGTAAAATCGAATACAAACAAATAAACAAAAGATAAAAAAAAAAACTTATTAACAAACACAACCAAGAAGACGCAAGATCACACCTGAGTTCCCGTTGATTACAGGTGAGCAGGGAAAGGGAAGGGGGATGAAAGGGAAAGTGAGGAAAGGACGGGCAGGTGAGTGGCAGGCGGGGGAGGGGAAGGGAGGGAGGATAAAAGGGTTTGGGCGATACAAGTAAATTATGAAGATTAAAAAAAGCCGCGTGAAGTGAATATCAAAAAGGGAGAAAATATAATGGCGGAAGAGCGGCCTTTTGTGCATCCGGGCGTGAAGGGAGAGAGAGAGAGAGAGAGAGACGAGAGAGAGAGAGAGAGAGAGAGAGAGAGAGAGAGAGAGAGAGAGAGAGAGAGAGAGAGAGAGAGAGAGAGAGAGAGAAAAGAAAGAAGATAGGAGAGGAATAGAGAGGAAGGGAGGGAAACCAAGAGAGAGAGAGACAGAGAGAGAGAGAGAGAGAGAGAGAGAGAGAGAGAGAGAGAGAGAGAGAGAGAGAGAGAGAGAGAGAGAACCAAACTGGACTGTGACAGCTAAACAAAATATCAAAATAATGGACAAACTCGCGCCATTATGGAAGTTGTGGCGCCGGGGGAAAAAAAAGCGACCGTGTTTAGTTTGAGGGGAAAAAAAAAAGTGAAAATGAAGGCGAAGTGCTGGGGGAAACAAGGCGAAACGGAGGACACGGGAAATAAGTGTCGAGCGGGAAGGAAGTTAGGAAAAAAAATTAGGACAGAAAAAAAAACTTCAACATATCTAAAATATTAAGATGACAGCAACAACAACAACAACACGTCACAGGCACACGGATACATATAGCGTGTCTTGCGGTTTAGGGTGGATACATGAAGGTCTAGATAACATGGGCGTTGGAGGGAGGTGAAGAAGAAAAGGAAGACTCTTAGCAATAGAAGCCGTGGAAATTATGACGATTTATTTATTTATTTATTTTTTGATCCTCGTCTCAATTATTATTATTATTTTTTGTTCTTTTTACTGTTATCCTTTTATTTCCATGCACACGCGTTGAAGGAGAGACGGAGTGTGATTTTTGGCGATTTTTGGCGGGAAGAAAGTAAGGAAAAGAACCTAATGAAGAGAAATGATGATCGCTGAGATACCAAAAATAGCGACAGACAGACAGACAGATAGACAGACTGAAAGTATGATCATTTTACTCTCTTTCTTTCCTTTATTTTTCATTTTTAACTTTTTTTATGTCTATGCACGCGATGAGAGAGAGAGAGAGAGAGAGAGAGAGAGAGAGAGAGAGAGAGAGAGAGAGAGAGAGAGAGAGAGAGAACACCCCTGAAAGAGAGAAACCGAGAGTGAGAGAGAGAGAGCCAAACTGGACTTTAAATTTTCATAATGGAGAATAAGATTGTATATAAATGTACCTTCAGTATGCTAAGCGGGGCTCCAACCTGTAACTCATCATCAGAGGAGGAGGGAGGGAGGAAGGGAGAGAAGGGAGGGAGGTAGGTAGATATGGAGGAAGGAGGAGGAGGGAGGGAGGTAGAGATGGAGGAAAACGAGGGCTAAATCAAGCGCTAATTTAATCTGGGCGGGTTAGTGGGCCGAGTAAAGGGATGGGAAGACCCTTGTTAAGACGTTTTCCTTCTGCTGCGTGTGTGTGAGAGAGAGAGAGAGAGAGAGAGAGAGAGAGAGAGAGAGAGAGAGAGAGAGAGAGAGAGAGAGAGAGATGATAAAGAAAAGGAAAACTAGAGTAAATTGTTGATAAGAGAACAGAGAATAAAAAGATTGTTAAAAAATGGGAAAAAAAAACCGAACATCGAACTAGAGAAAAAAAATAGGATGAAATAGATAAGTGATGAGAGAGAGAGAGAGAGAGAGAGAGAGAGAGAGAGAGAGAGAGAGAGAGATGAATCATGACAGGGAGTGAATGGAAGGGAAAATGCAGATAAAACCCAAACTGTTCGATAAATTAAGATTAAAGGCGGTATAATAGAATTTGAGAGAGAGAGAGAGAGAGAGAGAGAGGTGGATTGTGATAAAGCTCTAAAAATGAAGGAGAATGAGAGAGAAAGAGAGAGAGAGGGGGAAAAGGAAAGAATGAGGGAGGGAAATTGAGAGAAAAAAGAAAGTTTACTAAAGAAAGAATTGAGTGAAAATTTTAGATTTTTTTTGCTTTGGTATTTCGATTTCTTTATTTTATTTCTTCTCCTTTCCCCTCTCTCTCTCTCTCTCTCTCTCTCTCTCCTCCTCTTCCTGCTCCCTCCTTCTCTTCCTCCTCCGCCTCCTTCTCTCCCTCCTCCTCTTCCTCCTTCGCCTCCTCCTGTTCCTCTTCTTCCATTTCCAAGACGTCCTCGTACTCTATTCTTCCTCTTCATCTTTCTATTCTTCCTCCTCCTCCTCCCCCTCTTCCTCCTCCTCTTCCCCTTCCATTATTGCTCAAGAACTTTGTATCATGAAGATTTATGCATAAAATATTCCTTCGCGCTCTCTCTCTCTCTCTCTCTCTCTCACACACACACAAACACACACACACACACACACACACACACACACTTCCCTTCCTTTCATCTTTTTTTTTTTCCATTTCTCTCCTTCATCCATCCTCTCTTTGTTCTCTGCTTTATCCCCTTCTTCTTCTTCCTCCTCCTCTTCTTCTTCTTCTTCCTCTTGTATTCTGGTTCGCTTTCCTAATCTTTTATGTTATCATTTATTTATTTTTCTTTCGTTTTGCATTGCTCACTACATTCATTATCATCCATGTACACACACACACACACACACACACACACACACACACACACACACACACACACACACACCTGTAATAAGCCGTGTCTCTATTGCAAGCTCCGGCGGTGGTAGGTGATTTTCAAAAGGTATATTACACTGACGAAATAACCGAGCGAACGTTTGTTTCATTTCGTGGCGTCAAACGTTTTCATTAACGGCGAACAGTGATTGTGAGTAGCGCGGGGAGAGAGAGGGAGTGAATTGGCATGATGAAGGGGGAGGAAGGGAGGAAGGGAATGCTTATGAAGGGGATAATAGAGTAGGGGAGAATAAATGAACAGATTTGCAGTGGTTAGCAGAGAAAAGGAAGCAGATAGTTAGGGGAAGGAGGTAAAGTATTTGGTTAGAGAGGAGATGAAAAGGAACAAAGGGAAAGGGAGGACAGATATGGGAGGGTAAGGGAGGACAGGTATGGAAGGATAGAATGAAAGGAAAGAAGAGGAAAAGAGAAGAAGAAAGGAAGGGACGATAATTAAAATGAGGATTAGAAGAAGAGGGTAAATTAGATAATAGGAAAGGGGAGGAAGGGAAAGGAAAGTGTGAAGGGGAACTAACCTTACTTTTACACGTAATATACTTTTCTCTTCCCTCCCTTCCCATTCCCTTCCCTTCCTTTCCCTTCCCTTTCCTCCCCTTCCCTTCCCATCCTTTTCCTTTCCTTACATCACCTCCCTTTCCCTTCCCTTTCCTTCTATTTCCTTCCCCTCCCTGTGCCACCCTTCCCTTCCCTTTCCTTCCCCTCCCTTTGCTACCCTACCCTTTCCTTCCCTTCCCATCTTTTCCTTTCCCTTTCCTTTGCTACCCGTCCCTTCCTTTCCTTACCCATCCCATCCCATTCCTTCCCATCCCATCCCATCCCATCCTGCCCCATCCCATCCCTTTCCATTCCATCCCATTCCATTCTATCCCATCCCTTCCCTTCCCTTCCATTTCCTCCCCTTCCTTTTCCTTTCCTTCCATCTCCTCCCCTTCCCTTCCCTTCCCATCTCATTCCAAGCCATCCCATCCCATCCCTTCCCTTCCCATCCCTCACGAATCACTACCGAAGCCTACCGTGACTGATGGGCTGACTGACTCGCGGACAGAATTCACCGACTCAGAACACGTCGGGCCGAGGACGGCGGACGAGGTGACTTACTGACTTCATGTGTGATTGTGAAGGGAAATGGACCGAGAACTTAAATTATATCCGAATTAACAACAGGAGCGACTGGAGAGTGATGGACTGTGTTGACTCATCCTGTTTGGGGCGGCCATTGGTTAAGGGAGAAGGGGGAGAGGAGGAGGAAGGGGAGAAAGAGAAAGGGGGAAGGAAAGGGAGATAGGAGAGGGATGGTAAATGGGGAAAAAGACAGGAGAATAGGGGGAATTAAAAGGAAGAGGAGTAGGAGGATGGAAAAAGGGAGAAAGGAAAAGAAAGGGGAAGGAAAGGGAGATAGGAGAAAGAGGGAGGGAAAAAGGGAGAAAGGAAAGGAGGAAAGGGGAAATAAGGAAGAGGAGGAGGTGGAGGGAAAATGGAGAAAGAGAAAAGGGGGAAAGGAAAGAGAAAGGAAGAAAAGGAGGGAAAAGGAGGAGAGAGGAGGGAAAAAGGGAGAAAGAAAAGGTGGAAAGGAGAAATAAGAAAGAGGAGCAGGTTGAGGGAAAATGGAGAAAGAGAAAGAGGGAAAGGAAAGAGCAATGGGAGAAAGAGAAAGGAAGAAGAGGAGGGAAAAGGAGGAGAGAGGAGGGAAAAAAGGAGAAAGAGAAAATTGCAAAAGGGGAACGAAAGGGAAGACGAGGAGGAGGAGGAGGAGTAAGGAAAGGCAAAAAGAGAAAGGGGGAAAGAGGAGAATGGATAACTGTCTGAACTGATAACTTTTTGAACATCCATTTTCGTTTGTTATTATTAATTTGATTTACCAGAGAGAGAGAGAGAGAGAGAGAGAGAGAGGAGTAAACCGGAGGGAAGTGCAGCGGTGAGGTAGAGAAAGGGAAGCAAGGGAGGGAGGGAAGGAAGGAGTAAGGAAGATTACAGAGGGAGGGAAGCTTGAGAGGAGTGGAATGAATGGATTGAAGAAGGAGGTGGAGGAGGAGGAGGAGGAGGGAAGGTTGAGAGAAGTACAAGGATAAGAGTGAGTGAGTGGAGGGATTAGTGGAAGAGGGTGAATAGGAGTTGAGGTTGAGGAAAGGTTGAGAAGAATGAACAAGAAGAGAGAAGAAGGGAGGAGGAAGAGAGAGACTAGGAGGGGAAGAAACTGTGAGGAGAAAGGGAAGGAAGGAGGGAGGAATGGAGAGAGGAGTAAAGGGAGGAAGGTAGGGGGGAGGGAGGGGAGGGAAAGGGTTAAATATAGAAGGGTTTTGCATATGTAACCCGACTCCAGCAGCAATCTCGTCCCATTAATTATTTTTCGTACGTATTATTGCTGTCTGTGTATTTGAAGGCACACACACACACACACACACACACACACACACACACACACACACACAGGGAAAATTTACACCTGTGATATTACGCCGTTGATTCGATTTACCTGCAGCTCTACATGGCTATAGGTACACACACACACACACACACACACACACACACACACACACGCACACACACACAACGGAAGGTTTCGTTTTCTGTCTTCATAATTTTTTTATATATATTTTTTTCATTTTTGCTTTCAGGATTGTCCCTCTGTCTGTTTCTCCACTCTATCTGTTTCTCCACACTACCTGTTTCTCCACACTGTTTCTCCACACTTTTATCCACATTTTAAGTCACCATCATTGCCTTTTCCTATCCACTTCATGGTGTCTGTCAAATCCATCTCTGTATTATATCACTTTTATCCACATTCCCATAATTTCCTTGTCCTATCCTCCACTAACTTTTCATCTCCTACTCTTCTTTCTTCATATCTTCCTCCACTTCTAACTTCTCTTTCATTCACTTACTACTTCATTCTCTCTCTTTTACTCTCTTCCTTTTCCTTCTCTTCCTTCTCTTCATTCTCAGTTTTCTCCTTCTCCTCTTTCTCATTTTCCTCCCTTTGTTGCATCTCCTCTGTCCTTTGTTTATGTTGTTCTTCTGTGTTTCTTCTGTTATGTTCTATCAGTTTATTTTTCCTTCTTTCCAACAAAATTAACGGAGAAAAAAAATTATTCATATACGTTTAATTTTCTTTATTTTTTCCCCTTTCCACTTTTTATTTTTATATTTCCATTTTTCGCTAACCCTGTTCCGCGGCCTTACGGGGAGTCGCTTTGTGTGTTTCAGCTTTGTTGGGAAAATTTACCTCCAACCAACGAGTACTTTTGTTGTGTTGCATTCCGCTATTATATACACTCCGAGTCTATTCTCTCTCTCTCTCTCTCTCTCTCTCTCTCTCTCGTTCTTTCGATGATCTAGTGCTTTTCGTTCCCTCGTTCTTTCTTTTATTAAACTTTCAATTGGCTATTAATTCATTTTCTTACACTTTTTTTTTTCTACGCCATTATTTAAAACTAGATTTATTTGGCTTATATGTTACCTATCTTAGTGTATGTCTGTGTCTCTCTCGCTCTTTCCACCTTTTCCGGTTTTATAATATTTCGTGAGTTGCCTTTTTCACAATGGAGAGTTTATTGAATATTTTACTTCGCGTTTCCCTTTAAGTGTGTGCGTGTGTGTGTGTGTGTGTGTGTGTGTGTGTGTGTGTGTGTGTGTGTGTGTGTGTATTCGATTTTTCCATTACTGCATTTCTTTTTATGTTTTAACTCGATCTGCCGTTTTTATATTGCATTTTAACTTTTTATTTTTTTAGATTTTATTATTTGCTCATTTTTCTCTTCACAAATAAGAAGTTCGTGTTCTTTTTTACGTTTTCTTCTATGTTTTATTCTTCATCCTCTGTCATGTTTATTTTTTTTATTTTTTTTCAATGTTCTTGTTATAAATATTTTTCCTAAGTTATCTGTTTTTTATTAACGTTCTTTATGAATAACTTTTGTCCGCGAACTGAAAGCCGAGAGTGATTCCTTTCTCCAGTTTCCTCAGTCTTTTCCCAAACTTTTCCCTTTTTCTTTCAATTTCTCTTAATAAAAAAAATACCTGTAAATGAAGTCTGAAGAACCGGATAATAGTTATTTTCCCCAATTTTATGACACACCCGTCTATTTTTCATAATTTTTTTCCTTGTTTTTTTTATTTCTTTGAGCTATTTTGTCATTGCTTTCATGTATCTTTTCATCAATGACCCTTTTTTATTCACTGAGCCTTTTTACATTGGTGGATTTTTTTCATATGGACAATTTTTTCCCCTGCCTCCCTCCCTCCCGCGCCGCCGTGTCGATGGGCCGCGGCGGGCGTGTCAGCCTCGCACGTCCGCTTCGCTGTTATTAAATTTTCAGCGGCCGAACACACACCGCCGGAGACACGCTATTGACTGCCCGACGAGGGGGTGGCTGGGGGGGGCGTTGGAGGGGAGGTCAGGGTTTGTGTCCTCCCCCCTCCCCCCTTCTGAGTTTTTATTGTTGTTGCTGTTGTTGTTTTATCTGTTTGTTTGAATGCCTTACCTTTTATTTATTTGTTATCTCTCTCTCTCTCTCTCTCTCTCTCTCTCGTATAGATTCATTGACGCGAGTGTCGATGTGTTTTGCTTATCGTGAATTTTGATGTCACATATTGGCTGTTATTTATATATGTTTTTTTTTTTTCTTTTTGTTATTGAGTGTCCGATTGTTGACTTTCTTTTTTTTCTCCTTTCTCTTTATCTCTTTCTGTGTCTGTCTTTGGTCTGTATGTCTCTGTCTGTCTCTCTCTCTCTCTCTCTCTCTCTCTCTCTCTCTCTCTCTCTCTCTCTCTCTCAGGGGAGCACTTTGCACTCTCCTCCTCAAGACGTTCCCCAGTGAGAGAGAGAGAGAGAGAGAGCGGTTCAAAGTGGAGGAGAAGGACGAGGAGGAGGAGGAAGGGTTTGCAGGCACGGACAAGAGGTGAGGTAAAAGGAGGAAAGTGGAGGCATTTATCAGGATGGGAGGAAGGAAAAGATGGATTGGGAGAGAATATTTTTAGTTATGATGGGTGAGAGGGAAGAATGGAGGAGGAGGAGCAGGAGGAGGAGGAGGAGGAGGAGGAAGATTCAGGTAACGAAGATTGAAACAGAAAAAGCAGTGAAAAGAGAGACGAGACAAGAAGGAGAATATAGGGAAAGGATGAGGGAGGAAGTGAATTTGAGGAGGAAATTATTAATAGACAAAAAGATGAATAGTGGAGAGAGTAAGGAGGAGGAGGAAGAGGAGGAGCCAGGGTAAGAAGAGGAAGTTAGTGAAAATAAATAGAAAATGTAAGAAAAAGTATATCGAAGAAAAGAGGGAGAAAGGATGAGGAAAAGAGAAAGAGGGTAAAGCAAAGGAAAGAAAAGAGTAAGGAGGATGTAGTGGAAACAGAGAGAGAGAAGATGATAGTAAAGAGAAGAGAGAAAGAGTGAAAAAGGTAAAACATAGTAAAATAATAGGAAATAGAAAAGACTAGAGAGAAAAGGGAGAAGAAACCGAAATTAGGAAAAGAGTAGGAAAGTTAGAAGAAAGGATAGATGGAGAGAATAAGAGAGAGAAAAGAGGAGGAATAGGAAACAAAGGAGAGGAAAAGGAGAGTGAAGAAAAAAAAAGATGAAAAAAGATGAAAAAAAACAGAAAATACGAAATGAAAATACATAACAAAAAAAAGTAGAAAAATAATGAAAAGAAAAGATGGGTCGAGAGAGAGAGAGAGAGAGAGAGAGAGAGAGAGGTAAGTGAGCGCCTTCCCAACAAACGGCGGCTTCTCAGGTGAGGCTTGTGGCGGCAGGTGCAACGGCCATTAACAAGGCGATGGAGATTTTTAAGAGAACTTTTTGGAACTCGCGGCAGTAAGACGTGAGGGGCGCCACTTTAGCTCTCACCTGTATGTGGGGGGAGGGGGGGAGGGGAGGTACAGGTGTGTGGGGTGTAGATGTGTGTGTGTGTGTGTGTGTGTGTGTGTGTGTGTGTGTGTGTGTGTGTGTGTGTGTGTGTGTTTTCCTTCCTCACCTGCATTCCCTTGTCCTCTTCCAACTCCTCCTTCCTCTTCTTCTCCTCCTCCTCCTTCCTCTTCTCCTTCTCTTCCTATCATTGTCCTTCTCTCCTTCTTCCTTTCCCTCGATTTTTTTTCCTATAATTTATCCTCCTCCTCCTTCTCCTTCTCCTCTTCCTATCATTGTCCTTCTCTTCCTCTTCCTTTCCCTCGCTTTTACTATAATTTCTCTTTCCTCTTTCCTTTCCCACTCTTCTATCTTCCTCCTCCACCTCCTTTTCTCCCATTTTTATCATCCCTTATCTCCACCTCCACTTCCCACTTTCCTTCTTCTTCGTCGCGTATTCCTCCTCCTCTTCCTCTTCGGCCTCTTTTTATCCTGCTGTCCCCTGTGTAAACAATTCTGAGTCCATTTTCCTCTCGCCAAACTCGAATGAACAGACTTTACTTTTGTTCAGCAGACGGTTTCCTCCTCCTCCTCCTCCTCCTCCTCCTCCTCCTCCTCCTCCTCCTCCTCCTCTTTTTTCTTTCCCTCGTCTTTCTTTAACTCCCCATCTTCCTCGTCCTCCTCCTTGTCTCTCTTTGCCTCTGTTCAATTTACGTTTTCTAATTTTTTCTTCTATTTTACTTGCCTTTTTTTCCCAGTTCCTCTTTTTTTCTTTTCTTTGTCCTTTGATTCTTTACTTCTTTTGTCTCTTTCTTGTCTGACTCCTTTCTTTCGTTCGTTTTAACACTCATTCTTTCTCTTCTACTTATTTCTTCTTCCTGTTCTATCTATGTTTCCTTGTTCTCTTTCATTCTAATCATCTTTTTCTCTTTCTCTTATTTTATTTTTTCTTCCCTTCTCTCCTCACTTCATTATCTTCCTTGTCTTCCTTTCTATCTACCGTTCTTTCTGTGTTTCTTCTTTATCTTATCTTTCTTTTGTACCTATTTCTCATTTACCTGGTACCTCTTTTTCTAATTCCTTTTTCTGCCCTATATTTCTCTCTCCCATTTGCGCTCCTAATCCAGTGTGATGGCCCTATTCTTTTCCCTTAATCTGTTATATTAAGTAACCCGTCGGTCTGTTTCCTGTCCCTTTGTCCCCCTTTCCACTTTCTTATCCCCCATCTGCTAAGCCTACCATCAAGTTTCCCTTCTTCTATATACTACATTTCCACATTCCCATCATTTCTGTCCTCGGCCGTTTTTTTGCCTATATCCATTTTTTTCCCTATGTCTCTCTCTCTTCACATTCTCGCATTCCATTCATTTTTGTACCCATGTCCATTTCTTTCACCCTTTCCCAGTCTCTCTCCGTCTCCCAGTGCTCACCTTACCTCTCTCTCTCTCTCTCTCTCTCTCTCTCTCTCTCTCTCTCTCTCTCTCTCTCTCTCTCTCTCTGTCTTCACCTGTCCACACCTTCGCCGATCCATTGAAGCCAAAATACCTGCCAGTGTTAAAAGTTTGTCTCAGGTATTCAATTGGGCGCACACCTGAGCTCCTTTCCACCTGTCCCTTGTCTTCTCTTCCCTCTCCACCTTCTCTTTCTCCTCTTAATTACTCTCTCCACACTTACATTCCTTCCCCTTGGCCTACTTCTGTTTATTTCTTCTCTCTTTTATCTCTCTTCTCTATTCTATCTCTTTCTATCTACATTTCTCTTTCTTCTTTTTCATTGTTCCTTCGTACATTTATCTCTCTTTTCTCCTTTCTATCCCATTCTATCTACCTTCATATCTCTCTTATCTATATATGTACATTACTTTTTATTTACCTCACTTACCTCCTTATCTTCAACTTCATCCTCATCCTCCTTATTCTCTTTCTTAAACTTCTTCTTTCTCCTCCTCCTCCTCTTCCTCCTCCTGAGTATACTTAATAATCTTCCCTCTACCCTTTCTTCCTTCCCTTCCCTTCCCTTCCCTTCCCCTCGCGCACACTTTCACGCCTCACGCCTTCCCCTCATCGCCTCTCAGCGCGCTCCGTTTTCCTTTCATCAAACGTTGCATTTCACAGGCTGTCTCGCAGAGGGCTGATTGAGGCTTCTTTTGAACTCTGTGTGTGTGTGTGTGTGTGTGTGTGTGTGTGTGTGTGTGTGTGTGTGTGTGTGTCTCTTCTATCTATCTATCTATTTTTTTATTCATATGTATTTGCTTATTCATATCCATTATTTTTGTTTGTCCTAATATTTTTTTTCTAACCACCACCACCAACAACAACAACAATAACAACAACAAAAAAAAAGCGTGCAATTACGTATTTTGACATTCTAAATCCAAAACATGACTCATATCTCCCTCCTTCTATTCTTTTCTTTAGTTTATCCTTCCTTCCCCCTTTCATTAACTATTTTTACCACTTCTACTTTATATTTTTGCATATTCTCCCCATTTATCCTTTTCGCTTCTCCCTATTTCCTCTCACCTCTTTTAGTATGCCTGTTGCCATTTCTATTTATCCCTTTTTTCTTTATTCCTGTTTTCTCGTGCGTTAGTATTTCCTTCTCTCTCAATTCATTCGGTCTATGTATGTTTCCTTCTGCCTGTCTGTCACTTCATTCACTCTTTTTTTTTCCCCTCTAATTCCTCCTTTATTGTATCTTCTGTAACCTATTCCTCTTTTCTTATCTCTCTTATTTCTCCATTATTTTATCGTGTGGAACGTCCTCTCCTCCTCCTTTAACTTTTTCTTCTTATTCCTCTTTTACTTTGTCTTGTTTTACCTGTTCTGTTATTCTGTTTATCATTCATTTTCTTATTTTTTCATTATATACCTTTTTATTTCTTCTTATTCCATCATTATCGCGTGTAAACTGTTCCTCTGTCCTCTCTTTCTCTTCCCATTTCCTTTTCCTTTCTTCTTTTTCCCTATTATCGTATGTAAACTGCTCCCTTATCCTCTCTTTCTTCCCCATTCCTTCTCTCTCTCTCTCTCTCTCTCTCTCTCTCTCTCTCTCTCTCTCTCTCTCTCTCTCTCTCTCTCTCTCTCTCTCTCTCTCTGTAAACTTTCCCTCTATCCTCTCTTTCTCTCCCCCATTCCTTTTTCTCTCCTTTTTTCTCCTCTCATTTCCCCATTATCGTATGTAAACTCTTCCCTTTATCCTCTCTTTCTCTTTCCCTTTCCCTTTCACTCTGGCGGTCATTTCCCTTATTTCGGGCCGCGGGAAAAAGGGATCAGTGAAAGTTGCAGTGTGGGTGTCTGTCTGTGAGTCTGTCTATCTGTCTGTCTGTGTGTGTGTGGAAAGTTGTAGTGTGTGTGTGTGTGTGTGTCCGTCTATCAGTGTTTGTCTGTGTCTGTCTCTCTATCTATCTATCTATCTATCTGTCTGTGTATGTATGTTTCCTTCTGTCTGTCTGTCTGTCTGTCTATCTGTTTGTGTGTGAAAAGCTGCAGTGTGCTCGTTTGATCGTCTGTCTGTCTATCTGTGCCTGTCTGTGTCTGTTTGTCTATCTATCTGTCTGTGTGTGTGTCAGTGTGTATGTTTCCATCTGCCTTCCTGTCTGTCTCTCTGTCTGTTTCTCTGTCTGTGTGAGTGTGGAAAACTGCAGTGTGTGTGCGTCTATCTGTCCGTCTGTCTGTCTGTCTATGTATCTGTCTGCGTGTGTGTTAGTCTGTGTATGTTTCCTTCTGTCTGTCTGTCTTTATATCCCTCAATTTCGTTTCAGAATGTACAGTGGACGGTTTTTTTTTTTTTTTTCTTTCTTTCTTTAGGCAGCTTATCATCGTGTGTGTGTGTGTGTGTGTGTGTGTGTGTGTGTGTGTGTGTGTGTGTGTGTGTGTGTGCGTGTGTGCGTGTGTGTTATCTCCGTATTACGTGCGTGTGTGTGTGTGTGTGTGTGTGTGTGTGTGTGTGTGTGTGTTTTGCATTATGTGCGTTATCTCGCGGATATTTCGGCTGCTTTGAATGGATTGTAAAAGCTTCAGTGTGCGTGTGTGTGTGTGTGTGTGTGTGTGTGTGTGTGTGTGTGTGTGTGTGTGTGTGAGTGTGTTTGGGAGTCGATTATGTAGATCCGCGGCTTTGCGTTGCACTTAGAGAGAGAGAGAGAGAGAGAGAGAGAGAGAGAGAGAGAATCCCAGACAGACAAATGCAAAGACTGGGAATGGAACAAAAAAAAAAAGAGAGATACAGACTTAAGCCGCGTGGAGCATTCAGCGAGGGGGAGAATAAAAGACGAGAGAAAAAAAAGGCACAGAGGCAAGAAGAGGCGTACCACAAAGAAGAAATTTTGACATTGCGTTCACTGGGCGATAAAAACGAATGGATGAGGAGGAAAACGAGGAGAAGGAGGAGGAGGAGGAAAATGAGAAAGAGGAGGAGGAGGAAAAAACTGAAAATGAAGGAAGAGAAGGAAAAGGGATAGAGTAAAAAAAGAGAAGGAGAAAACTGAGAATGAAGAGAAGGAAGAGAATGAGAAATAAGCGGAAGAGAAGGAAAAGGGAGAGAGTAAAAAAAGAGAGAATGAAGTAGTAAGTGAATGAAAGAGAAATAAGAGAAGGAGAAAACTGAGAATGAAGAGAAGGAAGAGAATGAGAAATAAGCGGAAGAGAAGGAAAAGGGAGAGAGTAAGAAGGAGAGAATGAAGTAGTTAGTTTATGATAGAGAAGTTAGAAGTGGAGGAAGATATGAAAGAAAGAAGAGTAGGAGAGGAAAAGTTAGTGGATAAGGAAGAAGAGGAGGAGGAGGAGGAAAATGAGAAAGAGGAGGCGGAGAACTGGAAGAGAAATAAGAGCTAGAGGATAATGGAAAAGAAGAAATGAATAAGTAAGCGAGAGAGGAGGAGAATGAGAAAGAAGAAGGGGAGAGGAGGAGAAGTAATTGGAAGAGAAATAAAATAACGAGATGAAGGATGAGAAAGGAGAGAAGGTAGATAAAAAAAAATAAACGAGGATAACGAGGAGGAGGAGGATAATGAGAGAGAGAAAAAGGGAGATAAGCAAGTAAAAGAGAATTATGATGATTAGGAGAATAAGAATAAGAAAGAAGTAAATGGAAGAGGAATGAAAGTAGGAAAAGGAGAGGAATGGGAAGGAAGAGGAAGATAAATGAAAGAGCAAAAAGCGAAAGACCAGAAAGAGAAGGAGGAAGAGGAAAAAAGATGTGCAGGAAGAGTTACATAAGGAAGAAGAAGAGGAGGAGGAGGAGGAGGAGGAGGAGGAAAAGGAGGAGAAAGAAACCAGTCTTCAAAACATCACTCGGTCTGTTCAACCAAATTTGGCGCAAGGAAAATGGAGCCTCGACGCTGTTTGCGCAAGAAGTGGAAGGATAA
The DNA here is from genome assembly GCF_024679095.1 of Eriocheir sinensis. Classification (NCBI taxonomy): domain Eukaryota; kingdom Metazoa; phylum Arthropoda; class Malacostraca; order Decapoda; family Varunidae; genus Eriocheir; species Eriocheir sinensis. The sequence goes on from NC_066560.1 coordinate 10,465,948, forward strand.
ACGATGCAGAGGAGGAGGAGGAGGAGGAGAAAATGTATCAGAAGGAGGAGGAGGCGGAGGTGAAGGAGGAATAACAGGAGGAGGATGCGGATATGGAGGCAAAAAAAAGGAGAGAAAGGAGGAATTGAAAGAGGAGGAAAAACGTTATAAGAAAGGAGGACGAAGAGGAAGAGGAGGAGAAGGAGGAGGAGGAGGATTTACTAAGCCCCGAATATGTGTTCCTCGAGATCGTCATATTATTGTACCAGTCTTGGGTTTGTGATGGCCTTAGGGTGTTTTGAAAAGGAGGAGGAGGAGGAGGAGGAGGAGGAGAAAAAGAAGAAGGAAGAGGACTAGGAGGAAGAGAAAGAGAAGGAAGAGAAGGAAAAGGACTTGGAGGAAGAGAAAAAGAAAAGAAGAAGAACAAGAACAAGAAGAAAAACTGGAAAAGGAGAAAAAAAGGGAAGAAGAAAAAAATTGAATAAGATGAAGAAGGAAAAAAATAATAAAAAGAAGTATATGAAGACCATGGAAAGGATGACAATGAGAAACGAAAACGAGGGATAGGAAAAAAGAAAAGGAGAGGGAGAAAAAGAAGAAGAAAAGAAGAAAAACCTACGAAACGACAATGATGAAGGCGAGAACAAAAGAAAACAAAGAAGAAAGTAGAAAGTAGAGGACCAGGAAAAGAAGGAAGAGCTGAAACGGAAAAATAATGAGGGAAAATCAACAGAAAAAAAAGAGCAATGGATATATTTGTATTCTGTCGATGCAAAGTGAATATTTAGAACCTTGAGAGAGTGGATGAAGGGAAGGGAATAGAGATAAAAGGAGGATGAGGAAGAAATAATAAGTGCAAGAAAAGGAAGTTAAGTGAACGGAGATAAAAAGAAAATTGAGGAAGAGGTAATAGGTGCGGTTGAAGGAGGAAAGGGGGAGAGGGGAGAGTAGGTAATTGGCACGGGGGGGGGGGGGGGGTAAGGACAGGTAATGGAGGTCAAGGAAAAGGGGGGGGGGTAGGCTGGAGGTATATTTTTCCTGCTTTTTTATTTAGATTTCTTTCTTTTTTTTAATTATTTTCACTTTTATTATTTTTTTTTTATTATAACTGTTTCGTCTGGGGACAGACTTCGAATTGTTTACTGGAATTCTCTCTTTCTCTCAGTCTCTTCTCACACACACACACACACACACACACACACACACACACACACACACACACACACACACGTCCCTTTGTCACTTAGTCTGCAAGGAAAACTTTTAGCGCCGTCTGTGTTCCTAACGGTTTTTTTTTATTATTTTTTTCGTTTTTTTTTTTTTTTTCGGACCGGCATAGTTTCCGGACCAGTTTTCACCTCTCTCTCTCTCTCTCTCTCTCTCTCTCTCTCTCTCTCTCTCTCTCTCTCTCTTACCTTTTTTCTCTTACTATCTCACTTTTCTCTAACTCTTTCGTCCTTATCATATTATCTAACTTAGTCTATTTTATCCTCCTCCTTTATACCCGTTTTATTTCTCTATATATCATCAACTCTATCACGTGTGTCTTTCTATTCAATCTCTATCGCATTATCTTTCCATTCATCTCGCGTTTGTCTGTAAATATTCAGTTAATTCATTTTTTCCTTTCATTCTTTTAATTTTACCTTTTTTTTTTCTTTCCTCTCTTAACCTTCATAAAGTTATCGCGTGCAATTCTCCTCTCCTTTATTCCCTTTGCCCTTTACCACTTTTAAAAGCGTCTTCGTTATTTTTTTTTTTGCTCATTTTTCCTTTTTTTTCCTTATCGAATCTTTGAACTTTTGACTTCTCCCTAATGTCCCCTTTCATTTTCTTTGGCCATCTTCTTTTCGTTCTCATTTTCCTCCCAGTTGGAGTTTTCGTTTCCCAATTTCCTTTGTGCATTTTCCTTCCTCCCTTTCTTCTCCTCTCAGTTTCCCCCATTTATACTTTTTCTTTCATTTTGGCTTTCCCTTCTTTAATATTTCCCCACCCTCCGTTTTCTTCTTCTTTTCCTCCCCTTCCCTTCTTCGTTTCTATTTCTCGGCTTCGGAAAATTTAATAACGTATGAATTTTAAAAAGTGCATTTTTTTTGTCTTCCCCTTCCTTCTCCTTTCCTTTATCCTTACTTTTATTTACTTTTACTTTCATCTTTACTTCTGCTTTCTTTGTTCTCTCTCTCTCTCTCTCTCTCTCTCTCTCTCTCTCTCTCTCTCTCTCTCTCTCTCTCTCTCTCTCTCTCTCTCTCTTTTTATGTGTAAATAGGAAAATGAAAGGAACACAGAGAGAGAGAGAGAGAATAACTGATGCAAAATGTTGGAAGGAATGAGAGGGGAAGAGAAAGACAAAGTTAAGAGAAGAGAAAGCAACTGGAAGAGGAGATAAACAGAGAGAGAGAGAGAGAGAGAGAGAGAGAGAGAGAGAGAGAGGGCAAATCAATCGAGAGAGAGAAAGAAATCAGAAGAGAGAGCTCGTGTGTGTGTGTGTGTGTGTGTGTGTGTGTGTGTGTGTGTGTGTGTGTGTGTGGACCAAAGGAAAGTGGAAATAGAGAGAGAGGGGAGGAAGACTTTAAGGAGAGGTAGGAACAGGAGGAAATAAATGTGCGGAGTGGAAGGGAGCCGGCGAATGATGTGTAAAGAGAGAGAGAGAGAGAGAGAGAGAGGGTCTATATTCTACCGATTAAATAATATAAAAATGAAAACGATGGAATATTGAGTTGTTTTATTTTTAACGGCGCGACTTTGAGTATTTTTGAATGGACTGAAAGAGTGGGAGGGAGAAGAATATGAAGCTGAAAAGTAAGGCCAAACTACACTTTTACCAACACTACACTACTACTACTACTACTACTACTACTACTACTACTACTATTTTTTTTTTCAACGGGCCTCCATCCATTAGAGTTGCGTTGTGAGCGGGTATCTTTTCTCATATCCTTTCACAAAGCAATTCTACTACTGTTACTACTACTACTACTACTACTACTGCACTACCCCTACCTCCACATTAACTACTACAGCTACTAACACTAACACTGATTACTACTACTACTACTATTACTACTACTACTTCTACTACCACTAACTACCTAATTACTATCATTACCACCCTCTCCATTATACACGTCCATCCCTAACAACGCTAAGAGCACTAACTACGCCCACTAAACTAACCTCTGCTCTAACCTAACCACTAATTCTAACCATTGCCGATACTCTAACCACTAACACAACAACAACAACAGCAACAACAACAACAACATCTATACTATTCATGATTTTCACTCCCTCCAACGCCACAATCATTATCATCCCTACAATCATCACCACCACCATCACCACCACCACCATCACCACCACCACCACCACCACCACCACCACCATGGTCATCTCATCAATATTCCGCCACACTCATCCTGCACGGCTTCCTCCTTCCCTCCTTCCCTCCCTCCCTTCCCTCCTTTTCTCCTTTCCTCCTTCCCTCCATCGCCACTGAATCATATCAAGTACCTCCGGAGCTTTCCCTTTCCTCCTCCTCCTCCTCCTCTTCTTCCTCCTTTTCATCCCCTTCCTCTTCATTTTACTCTTTATTTTGGTTCAGATTCTATAAGTTTGTCTTTCATATTACGTTTTCTTCGTAAGTTTATCAGATCCAGGTTGACATTAATCTCTGTTGACCTTTATTTACCTGGTGGAAATTTTATCTGGGCTTCGGAAACGTTTGTCAGTTGGCTAGACGTTTTTTTCCTTTTTTTTTTCCTTGGCGTCTCTGGTTCGTGATTGTCCCTGTAAAAAAAAAACTGCAAAAAAAAAAAAGGCGTAAAAGAAGGAAAAAAAAAGGTGTTCTTTATTACTGAACGAAAACGAGGAAAGTGTTCAATGAGAATAATGAAGCACTAGAGTTTGTTTGGTTTGTATTTCTTCCTCTTTTTTGGACACTATAACCAAAAAGTCCACTGCCTGAAATAACAAAAAAAAAAAAGGCGTTATTTCTATTGCAAAATGAAGACGTAGAAGGAGTTTGGTGAGACTTACTGAGGAACTAATGTTTGTTTTGCTTTCTTCCTCCTTTTTGGACAGTATAGCGTAAGAGTCCACTGCCTAAAATAACACAAAAAAAGGTGTTATTTCTGTTGCTAAATGAAGACGAAGATACTGTTTGAAAGACTTACTGAAGGACTAGTGTTTGTTTATTTTTACTCCTCTTTTTTTTTTACAATATGAAGGAAAAGTCCAGTATCTACAAAAAATAAAATAAAAATGTGTTATTTCTGTTGTTAAATCAGACAAAGATAGTGTTTGGTGAGACTAACGAAAAGGCTTTAATTTGTTTGCCTTGTATTTATTTCTCTTCTTTTTTGGCTCCTTTTATTTCTCTCTCTTCTTTTTCGGCAGTATAACAAAAAGTCCAATGGCTCAAAATAGGATAAACTTTTCCCTTGTGGCCTTACTCCTATAGTCCCAGCACAAGAGTCCCTTCCACACTCTCTCACCCACCTTTCCACCCCTCCACCATCCCCCCTCCGCACTGACACACCCACACACTCCACCACTGACACACACACCCTTAACCCTCCACTAAACGCTTACCACTAACCACTAATCAGCAAGAGGCACACGCGAACGCACTGCAGAACAAACCCATAACACTAAAACGCTCTTGAAGGGAACCCAAACTGTGCTCACTTACGGGAAACTTGAAGAGGAGGAGGAAGAGGAGGAGGAGGAAGAGGAAGATAGCCCCGGTTGTTGGTATTGGATTCTCGCTCCGGATTGGTTGACCTGACCGCCTAACGACCCAATTGGCTGGCTGGTCCCTTAACGAGCCAATAACACACGCGTTCAGGTCGTTCTAAGTAACCTGTCGATGAGGACCAATAGAAGGGAGTGATGGATGGCCCTTGGTGTGTGTGTGTGTGTGTGTGTGTGTGTGTGTGTGTGTGTGTGTTGGGAAGGATGAAAGGAAAGGTAGCTGAGAGAGAGAGAGAGAGAGAGAGAGAGAGAGAGAGCAAGGAAAATACAACCCCTCCCTTCCATTTTCCCTTCATATAAGAGAAAGTTAATAAACGAAATAAGGAAGGAACGTCAAAAAGGAACGAGGGAGAGAACGAGATGGGGGAGAGAGGGAGGGAGGGAGAGAGGGAAGTAGAGAAAGATGATGTGGGGGAGAGAGGAGAGTAAGGAAGTAGAGAGAGAAAGAAGGAGGGAGGGAGAGAGAGGTTGAAGGTAGGTAGGGAGGAAGGGAGGGAGAGAGAGGGGAGTAGGGAAGTTAAAGGGAGAAAGAAGGAGGGAGGGACAGAGGAGAGGAAGGGAGGGAGAGAGGGGAGTAGGGAGGTAGAATGAGAAAGATGAGGCAGAGAAGGAAAGAAGGGAGGGAGGGAGAGAGGAGGGGAAGGTAGGTAGGGAGGAAGGGAGAAGGGAAGTTAGAGGGAGAGAAGAGGGGAAGGAAGGTAGGGAGGAGGAGGAGGGAGAGAGGGGAGTAGGGAGATCATGGAAGTAGAATTGCCCATAAGGGAGGTAGAGAGAGAAAGAGATGAGGGGGATAGAAGGAAAGAAGGGAGGGAGGGAGAGAGGGAGGGGGAGATCTTTAAACTCTTCCCATTGTTCAGGGCAAGATCCGGCGTTGGTCTGTATTAGTATAATTTTCTCATAAAGAATAAAGCATTTCAAGAGACCTGGATGGAAACATTTGCATAGTTATGAATTCATTTCTTGTAATTATTGCTCCGCGCTGGCAACACTGTGTTCTCCATTCTCTCTCTCTCTCTCTCTCTCTCTCTCTCTCTCTCTCTCTCTCTCTCTCTCTCTCTCTCTCATCCCTTTCCCTCTTTTGCTTCTCTGTTTTTCCCTCTTTTCTTTAATTTTCTTCTCCTTCCCTTAGCTTATATTCTCTCTCTCTCTCTCTCTCTCTCTCTCTCTCTCTCTCTCTCTCTCTCTCTCTCTCTCTCTCTCTCTTCCTTTCCTTACCCTTTGCCTTCAGTGTTTCTCCTTCCTTCGTTTTGAGAGGTAAGGAGGGTAAGGGGAGGGGGGAGGGGGGGGGACTTTGTATAAGGATTCTGTAACGTTTTTTCTTCAGTAACTTTTCCTTCTATGTTGTTGGTTTGCTTTCTCTTGTGTGTCTTAAGTTTTGTTTCGTTTTTCTTTTCCTTTTTTTCGTCTTTGTTTCCTTGGTCTTCTGTTTCAAATTTTCTTTCATTTTCCTTCCTCTCATTTTCCTCCTCCATTTCAGTTATTTATCTACGTATTTATCTACTCATTTATTTACCCACTTATTTATTCACTCCGTTTTCCTGCTGTCATTCCGTTTCCCTTCTCTCATTTATTTCCTCCCTATTTTTTCCTCTTTTCCCTCCACCACATACAGGTAAATAAAAGCATGTGAGTAGCGGGCCTTATTTTCACATTTGTTACCTTTTTTTATGCCCTTGACCTGACTCCTCTGCTGTAAAAAGAAAGAAAAGAAGAAGAAGCATTCATAGGTGATAATCAAGACTGACTCAGATCTTGACCTCCGTGACCTTGTACTGACCGACTATTGACCTGGCTTGACCTCCCGCTGCCTCCCTGACCTTCCCCACCCACCCCCTGAAGCTCACCTACTCCTGACCTTCTAACACACTTTCTCTCCCTCTCATTCCTCTTGTTAGTTAATCTATATTCTCCCTCTTCCCTTTTCTCCCTTTCTCCCTCTCTTTCTCCTTTTCTTTCCCTCTTCCCCCCTTCGTTAGTTAATCCATAGTCTCCCTTTTTCCTTATTTCCTCTTCCCTCTCCTCCCCCTTTCTTTCCCTCTCCCTTCGTTAGTTAATCCATAGTCTCCCTTTTTCCTTATTTCCTCTTCCCTCTCTTCCCCCTTTCTTTCCTTCTCCCTTTGTTAGTTAATCCATATTCTCCCTTTTCCCTTATCTTCCCTTTCTCATCTTCCTCTTTTCTTTCCCTCTCCCTCTTATAGTTAATCCATATTCTCCTTTTCCGTTATCTCCCCATCCCCCTCTTCTCCCCCTTTCTTTCCCCTTCCCTTCTCCCTTCGTTAGTTAACATACTTCTTTTTCCCTATTCCCTCCTCCTCTTTTCCCCTCTTCTTTCCCTCTTTCCTCCTCCGTTAGTTAATCCATAGTTTCCTTTTTTTCCTTATCTCCCCTTCCTTCTCTTCCCCCCCTCTCATTCCCTCTCCTTTCCTCCTTTTTCCCCATTCCCTCCCCCTCTTCTTTCCCTCTTTCCTCCCTTAGTTAATCCATATTCTCCTTTTCTTCCTAATCTCCCCTTCCTTCTCTTCCCCCCCCCCCCCTTCATTCCCTCTCCTTTCCTCCTTTTTTCCCCACTCCCTCCCCGTCTCCCCCCTCCTTTTCCCTCCATCTCCCCTTCCTTCTCTTCCCCCCCCCCTCTTCATTCCCTCTCCTTTCCTCCTTTTTTCCCCACTCCCTCCCCGTCTCCCCCCTCCTTTTCCCTCCCCTTTTCCTCCTCCCCCCCCCCCCTCTTAGTATTGCATCTTTATATCAACTGTTTTGTCAGTATTTGCAAATGACCAAACATTCAAAAAAAGTTAAAAGTTTTGGGTAATTAACTTTCATGAGAACAAAATATCAACAGTTTTACAATAATCAGAAATTCAGTGAACATAGTTTGAAATGATTTGCTAATTTTGCCGTCGATTTTGTGTGTTTGTCTTTGGAGATAAAAAGTATATAATCATTTTGCTTCATGTAAATATTCTTGATTTAAAAAAATTGCAATACAGTAAAAAAAAAAACTAATTGACAGGTTATTTAGGGATTTGTTTATGTGGATCGTGGTTATAATATTTTTTTGCCTTCATTTTTTACAGGTAAGCAACAAACACTTCTTGTAGTTCACCTGTAACCCGCCGGAGCCCAGGTAAGGCGAGTTAATTAGTGGCGCCCAGGTGTGTTTTTTTGGGTCTCTCCTGGGCGGGGGACGTGTGTTGATGCGACCCTTCGTTATCTACTGCATTTTCATATTTCAACCCCCATCTTTTTTTTTACTTCGTGTCTCATTATTTCTTTCCATTCAGCATCTTTATCCCTTCTTTCCTTCTACTATCCTCTTCCATCATGCTTCCCCTTCGTTATCTACTGCATCATCATCTTTCATCCTTCGAACACTCCTTTTTCTTCTTCTTGTTCATATATATTTTTCTTCGCTAGTTTTTTTTCTTAATATCCTTTTGTTATCTACTGCATCTTTATCTTTCATCCTTCCATCACTCCTTTTTCTTCCTCTCTTCTTTTGTCCTCATTCTCTCTTTCCATCCAGCCCATTTTCTTTCTTCCAACCTTCCTTTCATCATTCTCTCTCCCTCTTATCCATCCCCATATCCCTTTATCTTCAGCATCCACCGCCTTTAGCATCCCTCCCCAGCATCCCAGCATAGCATCCATCTCCTTTTCCCAGCATCCATCTCCTTTTTCCAGCATCCATCTCCTCTTTCCAGCATTCATCTCCTTTTCCCAGCATCCATCTCCTTTTCCAGCATCCATCTCCTTCTCCATCATCCATCTCCTTTCCCCAGCATCCATCTCCTCCAGCATCCATCTTCTCCAACATCCCTCTCCTCTCCCGTCATCCACATCATCCTTTTCCCAGCATCCATTCCTTTTCCCAGCATCCATCTTCTTTTCCCAGCATTCCTCTCCTCCAGCATCCATCTTCTCCAACGTCCCTCTCCTCTCCCAGCATCTACATCATCCTTCCTCAGCATCCATCGTCTTCTCCTGCATCCACATCCAATACCTATACAGTTAATCTCCCTTAACCACATAACCTTGGTCTTCCTCCCCATTTACTCTCCCTTTTTTTTCTCTCCCTGTATGTTTCCTTCACCCTCCCCCTTCCTTCTCCCTCTCCCTCTTCTCCTCTCTCCTAACAACCCCACCCCTTTTTCCCCTCTCCAAGCCACCTCCTCTCCCCTCTTCCTCTCTCCAACACCCTCCCTTCCTTCTTCCCTCTCTCCCCCTCTCCAAAGCTCCCTCCTCCTTCCCCTCTTCCCCTCTTAACCCTCCTTTCTCCATTTCCCCTCCTCCACCTCTCCTCTTCCCTCATCCCTCTCCAAATATCCCTCCTTCTCCCTCTTCCTCGTCTCTAAAACCCCTCTTCCTCTCCTTCTTCCCTCTCCACCCCCCTCCTCCTCCCACCCCTCCCCTCCTCCTCCTCCTCCACCTATTCATCTCAATCCTTCACGCCTTTTTCACGCACCACATCCTCCACCAGCATCTCCACCTCACCATATATTCCTCCTTCCTCCATCCATCTCCTCATTCCACCATGTTTCCTTCAGTTTCCCTTTTCGTCAATACCTCGCCTGACCTTTTATTTATTTATTTATTATTATTTTTTTTATTCCTCATTCCTCCGGTTTCTGTGCCCTGCTGGTCAACTTTGGGGTCTTTTTTTTTCATTTATTTCACTTGTTTTTCGTTCGTTTTCTATGTCTATCTTTCTCTTCCTTCTTTTTTAACTTCTTCATTTATTCATCTACTCATTCCTCGACCTTCCTTTCCATCTTCATGTATCTCTAAACGTATGTCTTTTTTTATATACAGAAAACGGCTCAAGGGCAAGAGTGGGGAAAAAAAAAAAAAAAAAAAAACGCCGCTTCCATAAAAGATACAAGTAAGCTCTATTCTCCTTGCTTTCCTTCCTTATGCCCTTCTCTTCATACCGTTGTCATATTTCTTCATTCAATCTTACTTCAATCAATTTCCTTCTATCAATATCCTTCCCTTACCTTCAATATACCTCCATCCATTTCCTTCTCTCTATACCGCCTCTCTTCGTCATCTCTCTCTTCCTTCCTTGATGCTTCCTGGAACACATGACCCTTCCCTTTCTTCCCCTGTGGCGGCGTCCCTCAGGCGGGGTGTTAGTGCCGCAGATCAATACTCGGAAGCCCCGGGGCCACGCACTGAGAGGATCCGAGGAGCACTTAAGATTTTGCCCAAACACCCTTGAAAGGCCCGCCTCTCGTCTTCCTCTTTGGCGTATGTTAAGGAAAGGCGATGAGGGTGATATTGTGAGGGGGCTTTCTCCTTCTCTTGTCTCTGATCTGTCTCTCTGTTCTCTGTTCTCTTTCTCTTGATCTTTATTTATTTTTATCTTATTTATCTTTATCTTTTCTTTATCTGTCTTTTTGTCTATTTGTATTGTGAGGTCTCTTGCTCCTTCTCTTGTTTCTGATCTGTCTCTGCTCTCTGTTCTCTTTCTTTTTCTCTTTATTTATCCTTTTCTTATTTACTTTACTTATTTACTTTATCTTTATCTTATCTTTATCTCTCTCTCTCTCTCTCTCTCTCTCTCTCTCTCTCTCTCTCTCTCTCTCTCTCTCTCTCTCTCTCTCTCTCTCTCTCTCTCTCTCTCTCTCTCTCTCTCTCTCTCTCTCTCTCTCTCTCTCTCTCTCTCTCTCTCTCTCTCTGTCTATCTATATCTCTCCTTGTCCTTGTTCTCTGTCGTCGTTCTTGTCTTCTGTTCCCGCCTCGTCTTTGCTCTTTTTTTATCTTCCTGGTTCTCGGTATCACCCTGTTTCTCTATGTTCCTCCTCCTCCTCCTCTTCCTCTTTCTTTGATGTCACGTCCTCCTCCTCTCTTTTCTTATATTTCTCTGCAATACCTCGTTGTCCTCCTCTTTCCTCTTTCTCTTCTAAATGTCGTGTTCTTGTGTTTATTTTGATCCTTGGTTGATATGTTTTTCTCATTCAAAATAGGAAGAGCAGTAAGTACCGGGCTTGTTTTCATTATTTTTTTTTACGCCCTTACACTGTCTCCTTTGCTGTAAAAAAAACTCCATAGGTCTAGAAATCTTAGAGCCAAGATTTTTTCAGGTGTATTTGGTTTGTTATTGTGATTTTTTGGGGTTAATATATTTATGTAAACACGCATTCTCATTTAACGTCAAGAAACCTAAGGAACGTATTTTGGTCATTCCGTTTGGTGAGTCCTAATTTCTGGCATTCTTTTCTACTGCTTGTTGAGGATACAGTTTCTTATATATTTTGTTTCCAGTTCTTGATATTTTTGCTGTGCCTGAAACTCTGATCAGTCGTCCTCGGGTGTCACAAAAACTATTGACACATGCCGCAAAGAAAGTTAATCGGGATTGCTTTTTTTTTGTCATAACGCAGAAGCTTGCCAAATTATTACTAGGGTCACAAAACGACCCATGGAAATACCCGCAACCTCTACATAAGCCTTATTAAATGTAGTTCTGTTAAGCTTGAAATGTTTGAGAATATTGGCCAGGGTGTCAGAAGTGCTAACCAGTTATATATAAAGAAAAAGAAAGGGGAGGATGAGAATGTGGTGGAGGTGCTGGTGGTAAAATAATGAAAAGGAGATGAAGATAAAGAAGAAAAGGTTGAATTATTGGTGGAGAAGGAGAAGAAGGGGAAGGATGAGAATGTGGTGGAGGTGGTAATGGAAAAAAAACGTAAAGGAGAAGAATGAGATAGAACAGAAAAATTAATAAAAAAAAAAGCAAATTAAGAGATGAATAGTCGTGTCCCTCGTCCCCTCAACACGATGTGGCTTTTTGGAAACTGCATCAAATATTCGCGTGTTCAACCTCGATGTGACTATTGATGTTTACCTTGCTCTGTGTCCCCCCCCTCCCCCTCCTAGTGCCATAAATAGATCCCCTCTCCTGCTAATCGCTGTAATACATTCACACATACACCTGTTTCCCCCACGCTCGCCAATTAACCCACTCACCTGCCCGTCACAAAACAACTTTCACGAAATTTGCACAATGTTCCCCTGCATTGTGATTACCAACGCTTATTGCTAATCACAGCATAAAAGTTGCAAAACAATTAATGTATTCACGCTGCCTCGTGGACACTCTATGACATTTTATCACCGGCTGTAGATTTGACCCAGTTGTGTGTTTTGTTTGTGTTTAATTATCACAACATTTAAAGGTGAGATCATATTACCTAGTGTCTATTTTTTATCCTCGTTAACAGGAATAAGAGACATAGATATTAAGAGTAGGAGGGGAAAGACTTGGAGAGGAGGTGTGAATGACGAGGAGGAAGAGGAGAATGTAATGGAGGTTGTGATGGTAGAATATTGAAAAGGAGGAGATGAAGATAAAAAAGAGGAATTATGAAAAGGAGATGAATACAAAGAAGAAAAGGGGGAATTAAAGGTTAAGAAGAAGAAGAAAGGGGAAGGATGAGAAAGTGATGAAGGTGTTAATGGTAAAACAATTAAAAGGAGATGAAGATAAAGAAGAAAAAGGGGAATTATAGATAAAGAAGGAGAAGAAAGGGGAGGATGAGAATGTGATGGAGGTGTTAATGGAAAAAAATGGAGAAGAATAAGATGGAACAGAAAATGGATAAAAAAAAACGAAAAGGAGAAAAAGATAGAACAGAAAAATGAATAAAAAAAAAGCAAATCAAGAGATGACGAACAGAAAAGACTCATGATTAAGAAACAGACGCGCGAGTGACATGCAATCTTGTCTCAACCTTGGCCTCATAGCATCACCAAGACCACCATCATCACCATCACCATTAGCACTACCATCACCACCCGCAGGAGGAGGAGGAGGAGGAGGAGGAGTAGTAATCAAACACTCCCCCGTGGAAGTTATGTTGATCTTACAAGCCGCGTCTCCACCACAACCACCACCGCCGCCTTCGCCTCCGCCGCCGCCTCCCAAAATTTGATTAGTTTCCCCTCGTGGCGGCGGCCTATTCACACGAGGTTCGGAGGGGGGGGGGAGCAGGAGAGCAGAGCAGCGGAATTACTCCCTGCAAACCGGCGTGAGAGTCTTATTAGGCGGTGAATGGATGATAAAGACGCGGCTTGAGGGATTACGAAGGAAGGAATTTGTCTGTCACGAGGGAAAGGGCGAAGGGGGCAGAAGGGGGGGGTCTTTTTTTTCCCCCTCTTCCCTCTACTTTTTTTCCTTTGAGGGCCTGGGCTGGCTGGCAGGCGTGGTCGACAGGGCGAACGATAAATATAGAGTGAGGGTCGCTGGGAGGTTAATTTATGGCCCGGAGAAGGTCGAGGAAGAGGAGAAGGAGGAGGAGGGGGAATGAAAAGGGGGTCAAAAGGTATGGAATAGAGAAGGAGGAGGAGGAGGAGGAGGAGGAGGAATGAAAAGGGGGTCCAAAGGTATGGGATGGAGGAGGAGGAGGAGAAGAAGAAGGAATGAAAAGGGGGTCAAAAGGTATGGGATGGAGAAGGAGGACGCGGGAAAAATTGGAGATCTACAAGAGAGTCAGAGCGGTTTAAGGAGCATTGAATAGCGTGGAGGCGCGGAAGGAGGCCGGGGCGGTGAGTGGATGAGGAGCATTATATAAATTAGGTGGGAGATTAGGAGGAGACGAATGGGGGTGGAGGAGGAGGAGAGGTCGTGTTGGCGTGGAAGACGGAGTTGTAAAGAGCAGGTTATGTGGGTTTGACAGCTGACAGGAGGAGTCTTCGGGAGGGGGGGGGGGGGGTAGGCACAGGTAAGGGAAAGAGGAAGAGGAAGAAGAGGAGGAGGAGGAGGAGGAGGAGGATCGTGAATCGAACAGTTGTAGAGGTGTCATTTACTTAATCGAATACACTTGTTTGAAATTCATCTCTATCTTTCCCTTTCACTTTTTTTCCCTAACCCAGTTCTTTTTTTTTTTTCCAGAGTTTGTGTATTTTTCTTTCCTCTCCAAAAGTTCTCTCTCTTTCAGTTTTGTCTTCATTTTTCTCTCCACGCCTCAGTTGCTTATATCTCTCCATCTTCATCTTTTTGTACTCATTAGTTTCATCTTTTCTCCTTTCCATCATTATCTTCCTCTCTTCTTTATTCCCTCTTCCAATCTTATCCACCTTACATGTCACCTTTCTTTCATTCCTTCTTTTCCACTGTTGCTTATAACTTTCCATCTTCTTCTTGTACTCATTTCTTTCATCTTTTATCCTTTCCATCATTATCTTCCTCTCTTCTTTATTTCTTCTCCCATCTTATCCATCTTCCATACTCACATTTCTTTCCTTCCTTCCTTTCAACTCATTTCTTTCATCTTTTATCCTTTCCATCATTATCCTCCTCTCTTC
>NC_066560.1:10484981-10499981 GCF_024679095.1 Eriocheir sinensis
AAATACATTGGTCGTATTACAAGTTATATCGCAGCCCAAGAACACATATTTGACAAGGCTTTCGTGGGAGTTGTCGGCATTTCCGTCTTATGATACCAATTAACCTAAGTACATCAGTCGTATTACAAGACATATCGCAGCCCAAGAACACATATTTGACAAGGCTTTCGCGGGAGTTGTGGGCATTTCCGTCTTATGATACCAATTAACCTAAGTACATCAGTCGTATTACAAGTTATATCGCAGCCCAAGAACACATATTTGACAAGGCTTTCGCGGGAGTTGTGGGCATTTCCGTCTTATGATACCAATTAACCTAAGTACATCAGTCATATTACAAGACATATCGCAGCCCAAGAACACATATTTGACAAGGCTTTCGCGGGAGTTGTGGCTATTTCCAGGAGTAGTTTTATGACCCTGATGGTAGTGTGACGCTTCCTCTGTACCGTGAACCTGAAGGAACACACATCAGAACGCGACCGACCCCCTCTTTGACCTTTAGAAATAGGTGATTTGAGAAGCGAAAATGCCTTATGATACCAACCTTAGAGTCACAGCACTTATGAGTTCAGTTTATGATTGCAATGTTTGACGGTGGTGATGAAAGTACTGATAACAAGTATGAGGTTAATGATAGTAGAAGGTAGGAGAAATAGGAGTAGCTTAATAGTAGTAGTAGTAGTAGTAGTAGTAGTAGTAGTAGTAGTAGTAGTTGTAGTAATAATTGATTTAGTAAAGTAATAACAGTAGGAGTAGCGAATATATGAATAGAAATAGGTAGAATAATGATAAAAAACAAAGAAAAGATTAATGGGAATGACAATGATAAATATGTATCTGATAATAATAATAATAATAATAATAACAATAACAATAATAATAATAATAATAATAATAATAATAACAATAACAATAATAATAATAATAATAATAATAATAAGACCCTCCATTTCTTACCTCTATCCCGCTGCGGTGAATTATAATACCTGTTTAATCAACCATTTGTCATCTCCTTTGTGTCTCTTCCTCCGCCTTTCAATGCCGTAACACCTTTCCTCCTCCTCCTCCTCCTCCTCCTCTTTCTCCTCCTCCTAAATCATATGAGGGAGACAGCAGGTAAAGTGAGAAGGGGAGGGAGGGAGATTAAAGTGAAGGGAAGGAAGAGTGGAAAGGTGAATATACTCTTTTCATCTTCCTTTCTCCCTTCTTCAGCTCTTCTTTCTTTTCACTCTCTTTTTTCATCCCTCTCCTTTCCCGTTTTTCCCCTTCTCGGTTTTCTTTCTGTTCCCTTCCCATTCTTTTCTTTATCTCTTATTATACATTCCTCCCCTCCTCTTCTTTTCTTTCCTTTCTTCCCTCCACCTGGCTATTGTAATTTAGGTTGTTTTTAGATTAGCGTTTGTTTCTTTTTGTTTTCTTGTGTTGTTATTGATTGGCGAGGCTTCTAGAGTGGGCGGTATTTCTTTCGTTCTCGTTGTTTCTCTCTCTCTCTCTCTCTCTCTCTCTCTCTCTCTCTCTCTCTCTCTCTCTCTCTCTCTCTCTCTCTCTCTCTCTCTCTCTCTCTCTCTCTCTCTCTCTCTCTCTCTCTTGTATATATATTTTATTATGTTTTGTTGTGTTTCCAGGGATGTGTGTGTGTGTGTGTGTGTGTGTGTGTGTGTGTGTGTGTGTGTGTTATTGGGTAAAAGATAAGGAAGCAATTAGTTGGAACGCTCATTATTTAAGCATAATTATTTCCTCCTCCTCCTCCTCCTCCTCCCCTATTCCTCCTCCTTCTCCTCCTCTTCCTCCTTTTATTTATTTATTTATTCTTCTACTACTACTACTACTACTACTACTACTACTACTACTACTACTACTACTACTACCACTACTACTACGTGTTGCTCTATTTTATTAGTTTATCTTTTCCCCATTTTATTATTCATGTTTTATTTTCCATTCCCGCCTTCCTCCTCCTCCTCCTCCTCCTCCTCCTCCTCCTCCTCCTCCTCTGCCTCTTTCCACCATTTTCCACGCGGCTGCTCAACTTTTGTCCGGATTCAGCTGGGCCGCGACGCCTCCTGCTGCGGGGAATGTGGAGGAGGAGGAGGAGGAGGAGGAGGAGGAGGAGGAGGAGGAAGGTGTGGAACGTTTCCTCAACCTTCCTCAATCCATTTTCTCTTCGTCTTTTCTTCTTTTATTTTATTTCCTTCTTCTAATTTTTCTTCGCAGTCCCAAAGTTGCTATCTCTTGTCTTTTTGGTGTGGGTGTGCGTGAGAGAGAGAGAGAGAGAGAGAGAGAGAGAGAGAGAGAGAGAGAGAGAGAGATCTAGGTCGAGATATTTCGTAAATCAGAAGGTAATTACCGCCGATGTCTGGAGGAAGGAATGGAGAGAAGGAGGAGGAAAGGAGAGAAAGGAAGAAGGTGCGAAAGAGGAGAAAGGGGAAGGAAGGAAAAGGAGGAAGACGGAGAAATCCAGGAAACAGAATAACAGGAGGAAAGTAGAAAGGGAATAGATATAGATAGATAGATAGATAAAGAGATAGAGAGAAAACACAAGAAAGAGAAAACAAAATAAGGTTACGAAAAGAGGGAAAGGGAAGTGGGGAGAAAGGGAAGGGATGTGTAGGGAGGAAGAAAGGGAAGAAGGATTAATAGGGAAGTTTTGAGGGATGTGTGGAGAGTAGGGGAAGGATATGAGGGGAAGAGGGGAGAGGTAGGGGATGTGAGGGAAGGAATGAAGGATGTGTGGGGAGAAGGGGAGGAGTGTAAGAGGTACAAGGGAAGGAGGGGAGAGGTATAAGAGGTGAGGGAAGGAGGGAGGGGAGGTGGGGAGGGATGTAAGGGGAATGAGTTGAAGAGGTGAGAGGTAAAGAAAGGAGGATGGGGAGTGAGGGAGGGGAGTGACATGAGAAGTATAAGGGGAGGTGGGGAGAGGATTGGGATGTGGGGGAGAAGGGAGGAAAGTGAGGGGAGGCAAAGGGGGGAGGGTGGCATCGAACGAGGTTAAGGGAGGAAAGGGAAGGGAATAAGTAACGAGTGGAGGGAAAGGGAGGGGAGGGGAGGGAGAATAGGAAAGGGAGGGAAGGGAGAGAAGGAGAGGGAGGGAAGGGCAATGACTGACACACTTGGCACGTTCCTGTTACTTCCTCTTCCTCTTTGTACTCTTGTTCTTCCTCTTCTTCTGGTTCGTGTGTACTTGTATTTTTTTTATTATTATTTTGTTATTGTTCTTTTCTTGGGATCATTTTTGTTATGGTAGTAGTAATAGTAGTAGTAGTAGTAGTAGTAGTAGTTCGTGACGCTTGGTAGTATGTGGAACTCTTGTAAGATTGCTTAGAGAAAAGAGAAAAGATATTGGATTTGAGGGATCGGAGGGAGAGGCGGAGAGGGAGTGGAGGAAAGAGGGAGGGATGGAGAGAGAGAGATGGGGGGGTGGGGGGTGCAGGATGTAAGTAGTGACGTAGGTGTATGGATATAATTGATCTCATTAACACGGCGTATTGTCCTTCACGTGAGTCTCGTTGTTGTGCTTCCTGTGTCGGAGAGAGAGAGAGAGAGAGAGAGAGAGAGAGAGAGAGAGAGTTTGTATCACGCGAAGCAAAAAGATAAAAGTGTATTTCGCGTTGAAGAGATTTAAAACATTTGTAAATATCGAGTGTCAGATTATAATATGCAGAGTAAAAATGGCGTTAACGATAAAAAAGGAAAAAAATAATCCCTGAAAGCAAAATCGAATAAATATATAGAAGAGGTGAAAAACATTATTAAATCTCATACATAAAAATATAAAAAAAATGAATGAACGCTTGAGTTAAAGAGCCTCTGGAGGGATATCAGAGGAGGAGGTGGAAGAGTAGGAGGAGGGGTAGGGAGTGAAGGGAAATGAGGTGGTGGAGCTTGTGTTGGAGGAAAGACACAAAAGAGGAAGAGGACGAGGACGAGGAGGAGGTGGACTAGGACGATAATTTTAATGGGAAAAGTGAAAGAGAAAAGAGAAGTAGGAGAATATAGGTGAGAGAAACGAAGGGATAAGAGAAATACAAGAAGAGGGTGCAACTGAAACAGGGAAATGTAGAGAACAGAACAGGAGGACCCAAACAATAAAAAAGGAAATTATCTGAAATAACCAAAAAAAAAAATAAAGAAAAATGTTTAAGGTAAAGAGAGTAGAGGAAGAAGGAAGAGGAATGATTAGCAGGAAATTAAAAGAAATATATATATAAATAACATCAGTTGCATTGTCGTTGAAGGACACAGAAGACGGGAGGAACAAATAATAAAAAAGGAAATTATCTGGACTAATCCAAAAAAAATAAAGAAAAATGTTAAAGGCAAAGAGAGTAGAGGAAGAAGAGAGGAATATTTAGGAGAAAATGAAAAAAAATATATAAATCCCATCGCTTGCTTTGACGGTGAAGGACACAGAAGACAGAGGAGAGAACGAGTGAAGGGAGGAGGAGGAAGAGAGGAGGAAGAAAGAGAGAGAGAAGAGAAGAGGAATCCGCGAGAGGAAGATTCAAGATTGCCTTAAATTGATAACTTCCCCCAACACGACCAAGAGGAGACTGAACCCTTTGATACGGGAGATCAGAGGAGGAGGAGGAGGAGGAGGAGACGAGGTGGTGGAGCTGGTGTTGGAGGAAAGACACAAAAGAAGAAGACGAGGAGGAGGAGGAGGAGGAGGAGGAGGAGGAAGAAGAAGAGGAGGAGGAGGTGAGCGAGAGGTGATGGAGAGGAAAATGTTAAAGAAGAAAGCGCTTGAAATTCCAGAGAGAGAGAGAGAGAGAGAGAGAGAGAGAGAGAGAGAGAGAGAGAGAGATAATAAAAATAGGCAAGAAGACATGAAGGAAGGAGAGAAGGAGGAATGAGGAGAGATAAAAAAATGGAGGAAAGGAGGGAGGGAGGGAAGGAGAGAGGAATGAGCGACATTTTGCTGAAGGTCAGGGATGAATATTTTAAGTTTTCTCTCTCTCTCTCTCTCTCTCTCTCTCTCTCTCTCTCTCTCTCTCTCTCTCTCTCTCTCTCTCTCTCTCTCTCTCTCTCTCTCTCTCTCTCTCTCTCTCTCAATGTCAAGTTTCTGAGACTTCTTCATGTACAATCACCAGCTCCTCCTCCTCCTCCTCCTCCTCCTCCTCCTCCTCCTCCTCCTCAACCACAACCGCAAACATTCCATCGTCAGCAACAACATCAAAACAACAACAATATCAACAACAACAACAACAGATAAAATAAAGGTACAATTTGAGCGCCGTTGCAGCAAATCGACGACAAGTTAGCGACGAAAAACTAAGAAAAAAAATATACGATAAAAGTCAATAATTGGTGCATTGGATTTATTTTTGTTTTCTTCTTTTTTCTTCTTTCTTTTCCATTAAATTATGCGGAAAAATAGCAAGAAAGAAGGCGATTGGAGATTATAAAAAGGAGGAGACGGGGAAAGAGGTGGAAGAAGAGAAATACATGAAAATGAGAAAGTTGTTTAGAGAGAAGGAAAAAAGGGAAAATATGAAGAGGAAAATTATGTGAAGAGACGAAGGTGTAAGAAGAGAAAAACACGAAAAAGAGAAAATTGTTTAAAGAGAATGAAAGAAGGGAAAATATGAAGAGGAAAATTATGTGAAAAGACGAAGGTATAAGAAGAGAAAAAAATATGAAATTGAGAAAATTGTTTAAAGAGAATGAAAAAAGGGAAAATATGAAAGGAAAAATGATGCGAAGAGGCGAAGGTATAAGAAGGGAAAAACATAAAAATGAGAAAATTGTTTAAAGAGAAGGAAAGAAGGAAAATAGGAAGAGGAAAATGATGTGAAGAGACGAAGGTATCAGAAGAGAAAAACATGAAAAAGAGAAAATTGTTTAAAGAGATGGAAAGAAGGAAAATATGAAGAGGAAAATTATGTGAAGAGACGAAGAGCGAAAAGGAAAAATATGAACAAAGGAAAAAAATGCTGAAGAGAAGGAAAGGGAAACAAACAGACAACGAGCTGGAGTTAAAGGACTGAAGTGGAAATAAGAATATCAAAAGGAACATAACAGACAAAAATCTTCATGAAAAAACTGAAAGAAATATTAAGATGCAAAGAATAGTTACAAAGACTCCATAAAACCGCCACAAAAATATTAAAAAGCACAGAAACGCCACAAATATTACATTAAGGCTATAGAAAAAAATATTAAGAAGCAAAGAATAGTTACAAAAGACTCCATAAAACCGCCACAAAAATATTAAAAAGCACAGAAACGCCACAAATATTACATTAAGGCTATAGAAAAAAATATTAAGATGCAAAGAATAGTTACAAAGACTACACAAAACCGCCACAAAAAATATTAAAAAGCACAGAAACGCCACAAATATTACATTACGACCATTGAAAAAAATATTAAGAAGCAAAGAATAGTTACAAAAGACTCCATAAAACCGCCACAAAAATATTAAAAAGCACAGAAACGCCACAAATATTACATTTCGGCCAAAGAAAAAAATATTAAGATGCAAAGAATAGTTACAAAAGTCTCCATAAAACCGCCTCAAAAAATATTAAAAATCACAGAAACGCCACAAATATTACATTTAGGCCATAGAAAAAATATTGAGGCAAAGAATACACAAAAAATACATTAAAAAAAAAATAAAATAAAACCGAGATCCGTATTTTTTTTTTTTTTTTTGACAGCTAAGGAAACAGTTCAAGGGCGTAAAGAAAGAAAGAAAAAAAAAGCCCTCTACTTCCCCAGAGATACATATAATGCACAAAATAGCCACAAAAACTACATTAAAGGTCACAGAAGAAGAGCTAAAAACAAGGACAAAAGGTCATTCAAGGTGAGTGTGTAGCCGCTTTGATTTCGATTCGGGGAAGGTCGGATAATGTGAGGTATTGATTGAGGGGGCGAGGGAGGGGAAGAGATGAGAGGAGAGGGAGGGAGAGGAGGAGAGAGAGAGGAAGGGAGTGAGAGAAAGAGAGGATGCAGGAATAGAAGAGAAAAGATATTGGGTTTGAGGGATCGGAGAGAGAGAGAGAGAGAGAGAGAGAGAGAGAGAGAGAGAGAGAGAGAGAGAGAGACAGGATGCAGGGTTTGGAGAGACAAGAGACTGGGATTGAAGATTTAAGGGAGTGGGGGAGAGACAGAGGGAGGGAGGGAGATGAGGAGAGAGAAGGATGGAGAGGAAAACAGGATACAGGGTTTGGGGAAGAAAGAGAAGGAAGAAAAAACTAGGTGGAAGGAGGATAGAGAAAGAGGAAGAGAAGAGGATGAAAGGAGAGATAGAAGAGAAGAAGATAAAAAGCAGAGAAGGAGAGTGAAGAACAAGGAAGGGGAAAAAAAGGAAAGGGAGAGAAGGGAATGCAAGGAGAGTAAGAAAAGAGAAAAGAGGAGGGAGAGTAGAAGAAGAGAAGGAAGAGGAGGGAGAGTAGAGGAAGAGAAGAAAGAGTAGGGAGAGTAGAGGAAGAGAAGGAAGAGGAGGGAGAGTAGAGGAAGAGAAGGAAGAGGAGGGAGAGTTGAGGAAGAGAAAGGAGAGTAGAGGAAGAGGAGGGAGAGTGACATTCAGGAGAATGCCAATTATTTATGTGACGATCGACAAGGCATGTGTTGAGGGGAGGAGAAGAAGAAGAAGAAGAAGAAGAAGAAGAAGAAGAAGAAGTAGGAAGAGAAGAGAAGAAACGTAACAGATAAAAGAAAACGAATAACAAAAAAAAAACAGGAAGAAAAAGATCAAAAAAGAGGAAAAGGAGGAGAGAAAGAAGGAGACATAGAAAGTTCAAAAATGAGAAGGGAGAATAGAAGAACAAAAGACGATAGAAAGCGAAGAGGGAGACAGAAAAACAAGAAAACGGGAATAAGAAGAAAAGATAGAAGAGGGAAAGAGAGGTAAAGAGGAGAATAAAGTAGATGGATAGAAAAGATTGAGGAAGAGAAATAAAAGGATGGAGAAAATAAGATGAAGAAAAGGAGGAACAGGAAAAGTGAATAAAGAGGAAAACAAAACAAAAAGAAAACAAGACCCAGAGAAGTAAAATGAAGAGGAAAGAATAAATAGATAGAAAGAAAATGGGAAAAATAAAACACCATCCAGAGAAGAAGAAGAAGGAAGAGGAAGATGAATAGGAAGGAGAAGAGGAGGAAGAGGAGGAGGAGGAGAAGAGATCGGGAGGAATTAGATCAATTAGAGGGAAGGGATTGGGTAAGAGGAAAGAGAGAGCGACTTGATAAGACTGGGAGAGAAAGGATGAGAGAATTAGAGGTTCAAGAGGAGGAAGAGGAAGGAAAAGAAGAGAGAGGGAGAGGGAGAGGTTATAAAAAGGTGAAAGGAAGGAGAAGAAAGAAGAGGGTTAGCAGAAGAACAAAGAAGAATAAAAGAGAAATGAGTGATGAAAAGGGTGAGAGGGAAGAAGAGGAGGAAGGAAGAGGAGAGAAGAAAGAGGGAGAGGTTATAAAAAGGGAAAAGGAAGGAGAAGAAAGAAGAAAAAAAGAGAAGAAGAAGAGGAGGAATAGAGAGGTAGAAGAAAAGAGAGGAGAGGAAAATGAGCACCGAGGAAAGAATGAAGAAAATGAAGAAAGAAAGAGGTAGAAAAGCTAAAGAAAAAAGGGAAACAGAAGGGTAGCAGAAAAGGACGAAGAAAGGAAAAGAAAAAAGAAAAGGAGAAATGAGACTAATGAAATAGGAGACAGGGAAGAGGATAAAGACGAGAGAGGAACGAAAGAAGAGAAGAGAGAAGAAGGAAAGGAGCAGGGAGAGAACGCTGAAGAAGAGGGAAAGTAGGAGGAAGAAGATAAAAAGGAAAAGGGAGATTAGAGGCAGAAAGACGAAGAGAAGATAGGAAGAAGAGGAAAAAGAAAAATGAAGAGAAATAGAAGAGAAATAAGATTAATAGTTGATAGGTGGAAAAGAAAGACTAAAGGATAAAGAGAGAAAAGGGAAAAGATGAAGAGAGGAAAGAGGAGAGGATGAACACGAAATGGAAGAAGGGATTGATAAAAAGGAAATGGATACTATTTGAAGAACTTTACTCTCTCTCTCTCTCTCTCTCTCTCTCAAGGTCACTCATAAAGGCACAAACCAGTAAATCTCTCTCTCACTCACTCACTCACTCACTCACTCACTCACTTTCCGCCTTTTATTCACTTAACTTAAAAGAGATTATGCAAATTCACGACTCCTTCCTCTTTCTTCCCTCCTCCTCCTCCTCCTCTTCCTCTTTTTTCCCTTCCCTTCTTCCTTCATCCCTTCCTTCATTACCTCCTTCCTTCATTCCTCCCATTTCTTCCGTTTTCATTAATTCCTTTTTTTTTTTTCTCTCTCTTTCTCTTTGCTACATAACTGATTCCTCCTCCTCCTCCTCCTCCTCCTATTCCTCCTCCTTCCTCCTCTTCCTCCTCCCATTACTTCCTGTCTTAACCTCCTTTCCTCCCTTCCTCGTCCCACTTTCCTCCTCCTCCTCCTCCTCCTCCTCGTTTTCCATCTTCATCACCACCACCTCCTCCTCCTCCTTTTCCAACTCCTCCCACCTCTAACCAGTTTCCTATTCTCCCTCCCTCCCCCCCCTTTACCCCCCTCCCCCTCCTCCCCCCCTCCCCCTCCCCACTATTTCCATCACTTTACGCATGTTATTGGATTTTTTGGCGGGAAATGCACGTTCTCGGTCGTCCTCGTGTCCAATTTGGGTCACGCCAGATAGGTCTCGAGAACGGAATGAAGGGAGGGGGGGGAAGGGGGGGGGGCGGGGGCGGGGAGAGGGAGGGGGGAAGGGGGGGGGGCTAGGGTGACCTGTGACTTTCGTTGGCTTTTTTATATTCTTTTTTTCGATATGTTCGTTTTTGTTTTTTTTTTTTTTTTTTTTGCGGCTCTTCTTTTTTTGTGTTCATCTTCCTCTTCTTCCTCTTTCTCCTGTTTCTTCTCCTCCATTTCCTCTTCCTCCTCTTGTTCTTCTTCCTTCTCTTCATCTTCCTCTTGCTCTTTTTTTTCTGTTCCTTTTCCTCTTTTTTCCTCCTCCTCCTCTTGTTCTTTCTCCTTCTCTTCATCTTCCTCTTGTTCTCCTTTCTCTTGTAAATGGAGAGAAAAATAAAACCACAAAGCAATACACAGAAAAACAAAAGCATGCAAAACTAAACCAAGCCAATATAGTCATTCCGCGAGACACCTCCACCTGGGCACACGGAGCACCTGGCGTCGGACCAATTAAGAACACCTTGTCACGGCGGCCAGGTGAGGTTAGTGACCCCTCTCATGACACCTGCTGCTGTGTTTGTGTGTGTCCCTTTAGTGCTGGATGGCGTGTGAAGGGGGGGGGGGGTTGGGGGGTGCGTGGGGAGGGGTGTGTGTGTGTGTGTGTGTGTGTGTGTGTGTGTGTGTGTGTCGATAATTAGTTTCATTCCTTATTTATTTATTATCACACACACACACACACACACACACACACACACACACACACACACACACACAGAGAGAGAGAGAGAGAGAGAGAGAGAGAGAGAGAGAGAGAGAGAGAGAGAGTAATAGATGGTTGGAGGGAGGGAGGAAAGGCGTAAGGGAGGGAAATAGAGGGGAAGAATAGGGGAGGACGTCAATTGGAGTGATGGCCAAGAAGGAGGAGGAGGAGGAGGAGGAGGAAGAAGGAAGTGGAGGAAGACGCGATAGGGGGGAAAGAGGAGACATGGAAGGGAGGAGAAGAGAAGCGTGAAGAAGAGAAGGAGACATTTCGCTTCCATAGAGTGTATGTGTCCCCTCTCCTCTTCCTCCTCCTCCTCCTTCTCCTCCTCCTCCTGATCTTTAACCTCCCCCCCCCCGCGGGCGCCTTAATACTCTAATGCCCACCAACTTGGGTCTAGAATTGTCCAGTTGGCCGGAAACTTGTCCTCCCGACCACATCTCTCTCTCTCTCTCTCTCTCTCTCTCTCTCTCTCTCTCTCCTGTCTGTTTTTCTCACTTCTCAGACCAATCCAAGAGGAGGAGGAGGAGGAGGAGGAAGATGTAAGAGGGAAGAAGATGGAAGGGGAGGGAGGGGAGAGGGGAGACAAGTGAAGGATATACTCAGGGATCAGGGGAGCAAAGTTTGTAAGTGTTGAGGAATAAGTCCATCAGAAGAAACATGAAACGAAGGGATTGAACTGGATTACGCCCATTGTCTCCATCCCCTACAACTTCCTCCTCCTCCTCCTCTTCTATTCCTCCTCTTCCTCTTCCTGCTGGCTCTTTTCTTCTCTTGTTTTTCTTTCACCTGCATTTTCCTCTTTGTTCTCCTCCTCCTCCTCTTCCTCCTTTTTTTTTCTTTCTTGGGTTTTATTTCTCGTTATTTTTTTTTCTCCTTCCTCATCTTCCTCTTCTATTCCTCCTCTTCCTCTTCCTGCTGGCTCTTTTCTTCGCTTGTTTTTCTTTCACCTGCATTTTCCTCTTTGTTCTCCTCCTCCTTCTCCTCTTCCTCCTTTTTTTCTTTCTTGGGTTTTATTTCTCGTTATTTTTTTTTCTCCTTCCTCTTATATTCCTCCTCCTCCTCTTCCTCTTCCTGCTGGTTATTTTCTTTTTTTTTTCTTTCACTTGCTTTTTTTATTTTTCCTCTCCTCCTCCTCCTCCTCTTCCTCTTTCTTTTCTTTCTTGGGTTTTATTTCTCGTTATTTTTCTTTTTTTCTCCTTCCTCATCTTCCTCTTCTTCCTCCTCCTCGTTCTCCTTCTCTTCCTGCTGGTTCTTTTCTTTCCCTGTTTTTCTTTTACTTGCTTTCTCCTTTTTTTCTCCTCTTCTTCCTCCTTCTTTTCTGTCTTTGGTTTCATTTCTCGTTATTTTTTTTTCTCCTTCCTCATCTTCCTCTTATTCCTCCTCCTCTTTTTTACCTCATCTTTTTCTCTTTGTTTTTCTTCTTCTTTTGTTTTTGTTTTCTTCTTTTTTACAATACACACATGCGCGCACTTACACATACGCACAGAAAATCAGACGACCTCATAATAATAATAATAATAATAATAATAATAATAATGATAATAATAATAGTAGTAATAATGATAATGTCTTTGCCACGCCCTTTATATGATATCGCCTTGCCCATAAACGTGACCATATAATCTCTCTCTCTCTCTCTCTCTCTCTCTCTCTCTCTCTCTCTCTCTCTCTCTCTCTCTCTCTCTCGTATCCCTCTTCATTCCTGCACGCAAGAGCCATCACAAACATTAATGCTCCCTCCTCCTCCTCCTCCTCCTCCTCCTCCTCCTCCTCCTCCTCCTCCTCCACCAATACAATTAGTCCCAGCCCTACTTAGTTGATAAATCACACTTCTCTCCCATTCATTAGCGTCTTTGACAATATATTAACGTTTCTGGGGATTAAGAGAGACATGAAGGACGGAGGGAGAGAGAGAGAGAGAGAGAGAGGGAGGGAGAGGATAGAAGGGAGGGAGGGAGGGAGAGCGGGAAGCAAGGGGTTATGGAGAGGCAGAGGGAGGGAGTTTAGATGCCAGGGAGGGGAAGGGAGGGGAAAGGAAGGGGAAGAGGGAAGGAGTTTAGATGCCAGGGAGAGGGAGGAAGGGAAAAGGGAAGGAAGAGGGAGAGGGAGGGAGGAAGGGGAAAGGGAGGGGCAGTGGGAGGGAGAAAGGGGAAAGGGAGAAGGAGAGGGAGGGATATTTCATGGCAGGGAGAGAGAGGGGGGGAGAGAAAATGATAGGAGAGGCAGAGGGAGAGTTTGGATGGCAGGGAGAGGGACAGGGGGAAGGGGAAAGGGAGAGAGGGAGGTAAGGAAAAAGAGAGAGAGGGAGGGAGGAGAAAGGGAGAGAGGGAGGGCGTAACGAAATATATATAATGGAGTGTTTGTGTTGTCAGTTGTTTTAAAAATGTTGCAGCACGAGTGAGAGGGACATTGATAATTTCATTTATAAATTAATACTGTAAATAGAAGTGAGAGAGAGGGAGCGAGTGGAGGGAGGGAGGGAAGGAGGGAGAGAGGGAGGCGATGGAGAGAGGAGCATTGTTGATATTAATATAGAGTATGAAAAGGGGAAGCAGGATTTAGGAAGGACAACGAGGATGAGTTAGTAGGAAGAGGGGGCGAAGAGGAAGGGACGAGGCAGGGAGGAAAAGAAATGTAGAGGGGAGGGGAAGAGGAAGGGATGAGAGAGAGAGAGAGAGAGAGAGAGAGAGAGAGAGAGAGAGAGAGAGAGATGTGACGAAAGCAGTAGGCAAAATAACACACACACACACACACACACACACACACACACACACACACACACACACACACACACAGCCCATATGTTCCCGTAACGTACAAACATACATGAATTTCCTTGCAATACACATTTATACCTGAAATAAATGTGTTCACACGAGCGTTTCATCACGTGTGTGTGTGTGTGTGTGTGTGTGTGTGTGTGTACCCCGGAACACACGCCCACCGCCTCACATAATTATATAACTCCCGTGCAATAAGAATGATGAAACGATTTCCATATACATGTGCGTGTGTGTGTGTGTGTGTGTGTGTGTGTGTGTGTGTGTGTGTGTGTGTGTGTGTGTGTGTGTGTGTGTTCCCTACTTCTTTCGTCAACTCTCCGTTTCTCATCTTTCTCCATACTTTATTTTTTCCTTCCTTCCTTCCTTCCTTCCTTCCTTCCATTCATTCCTTCTCTTCCACTTCTCTCTCCCACGCACACACACACACACACACACACACACACGCTCCTCTCCTCCTTTTCTCCCTCTCTCCTCCACCACATTAATTTCCTCCATCCATTCTTCATTCCTCCTTCTCTTTCCCTCCCTCCCTCCCCCACTCCCCTCCCTCCCTCCCTCGTTTCTTCCATTTTTAACCACCTCTAAATCATTTGCTCTGAATTATTTGCTTCGTTCGCCTCTATGCGTGTATCATTTGCATAATTTGATACACTCCGAGGAAGCTGTGTGTGTGTGTGTGTGTGTGTGTGTGTGTGTGTGTGTGTGTGTTCTCGTTTCAACCTTTTCCATAATGGCAATACGGGAAAGGAAGGGAAGGGAAGAGAAGGGAAGAGAAGAGAAGAGAAGGGAAGGGAAGGAAAGGGAAGGGAAGGGAAGGGAAGGGAAGGGAAGAGAAGAGAAGGGAAAGGAACGAAAGGAAAGGGAAGACAAAGAAGAAAAGTAGAAGGAAAAGAAGAAACGGCATAGGAAAGACGTAAGATGGAAGGGGAAAAAAAACAAGGAAAAAGATGAACGAGAAGGAAAAGGAGGAGGAAGGTTGGCACAGGAAGGGAAAAGAAAAGAAAGAAAAAGAAAAAAAAAAGAAAATGTCACAAGATAAAAAGATGCAGGCAGCGAAGTGTAATTAAGGCAATGAATAAATATAGACGGAAGGGAAATGTGATAAAGAGACGGGTAGGAAAAAGGGAAAGAAAGAAAAGGAAATAATTTAAGGGAATGGGAACGGAAGAGAAGGGAAGAGAAAGGAAGGAATCGCAGTATTATGATATGATTTAAGAGAGAAAAATGTACTCGCTGTGGGTATCTCTCTCTCTCTCTCTCTCTCTCTCTCTCTCTCTCTCTCTCTCTCTCTCTCTCTCTCTCTCTCTTTGTGTCTGTATTTAAGAATCTCCCTCTCATTTTCCTCTCATCTATCTCAATCTATCTTATCTATTCTCTAATCTTTCTTATCTAGCCAACTAAATCTATCCACCTATTCACCTCCCACTCTCCCTCATTTTCTATATCTATCTCTCCCTCTCCTTCTATATCTAATCATCTTCCCTCTCTTTCCTTCTCCCTCTTTATCTATCTATCTATTTTATCCAGTGTCCAAGTTATCATGATTTCATTTCTCTTTTTGTTTTTTCGTATTCACATTTTCACATCATTCAAATCGTGTCGCTCCATTAATATTAACAACGCCAATCCGTGGACAGACAGACAGACACACAGACAGACAGACAGAGAGACAGACGTGAACATGCAGATCTAGTAGTCGTCCTCACCTGGGAACGTGTTTTTTTTTTTTTTTTTTTTTTTTTTTTTTTTTTTATTTATTTATTTTCTTACCTCTAATATTTCTTTTTTTAATTGTC
>NC_066560.1:10504981-10517481 GCF_024679095.1 Eriocheir sinensis
TAGTTAGGTGGAGTGTTGAGTTTTGCATTAGTGGGATGGGTCGAGGGTTGTGGGTGTTGGGTGTGTGTGGAGGGGTAAGGAGAGTTAAGGAAAGGTAGAAAGAGAATGTTAGTCAGCTTGAATAAACACCAATAAATAAATTAGTTAGGTGGAGTGTCGAGTCTTGCAGTATTTGGGGGGTTACTGAATTGATAATGGAGTTGATGGTTTTATTGTGTTTCTCGATATTTTTGTTGTTGTTGCTACCTCCATTGATGTTGTTGGGTTTCATTATATTGTTGCTGAGTAAATATTATAAGTTTAGTTGAGTAGAATTGAAGATTTATATACTTTTTTATTTTACTGTCTCTTTGATGGTCTTGTTTTACGTCCCTCGTTCCTAATCCTCACAGTAAGAAGTTAATTAAGAAAATATAATAAAGTAAAAATGAATAAAATACCACTTCGATATTTCCTCGTTCATAGTTGCACCTTAAGACATTCGTTAACTACAGCAAATAGAAAGTGAAGTAAAACACCACTAAAATATTCCCAGCCCTTTCCGCCGTGTCGTTCAGGAGTCGTTCTCAGCTTCGTCGTCCGTAATTAACACGTTCAAGAGAGTCACCGAGTATCAGGGAACGATTTCTTCTTTTTAACGATCTCAAGAGGAGCGAAGATGGAAAAAAAAGGCCCAAACCGTCCGATATTTTTACCCCTAGTCGTCCAGGTGTCGTTCTCAGCCTCGTCGTCCGTAATTAACACGTTCAAGAGAGTCGCCGAGTATCAGGGAACGACTTCAAGGGACGCGATTTTAAGAAGAGCGGAGATGGAAAAAAAAGACCCAAACCGTCCGATATTTTTACCCCTTGTCGTCGAGTCGTCCAGGTGTCGTTCTCAGCCTCGTCGTTCGTAATTAACACGTTCAAGAGAGTCGCCGAGTATCAGGGAACGACTTCTTTCTAAGGGACGCGATCTTCAGAGCGCCGGAGATGGAAAAAAAAAAAAGCGCCAAAGCCTCCATAAAGAGTTTGCAGAAATGGCCTTCAGGAAGTTCCGGCAAGTTTTAGGAGCGGGAATGACGCTCTAAAAAAGTTTAATGAATCGTAAAAACCACGTCAAGGTGCGCTGGACATATGAAGGGAAGAGGGAGGGAAAAAAAATTGAGCTCATTTTTTTTTTCTTTTTTTCTTTTTTTCTTTGGTTGATTTTGGTTTTGGTTTTCTTGTCAGTGTACGAGTTAGTGGATTTATTTATTTATTTATTTATTTATTTATTTATTTTATTTATTTATTTTATTTTTTGGGTATTACACACACACGTACATATACACACTTTTCTCTCTCTCTTTTTCATTCCTTTTCTCTTTATTGTGCTTTCCTTTCCTTTTTTTTTGTTTCATTTTCTTTTCCTTCCTCCTCCTTTTCTTTTCTTTTATCCGTTCCTTCGTGTATCATTTCCTATTTGCTCTTTTTTTATTCTCTCTCTCTCTCTCTCTTTTATTTTCCTTTTCATAGATTTGTCTTCTGAATTTTATATCACTTTTTTTTTTGTGTGTGTGTGTGTTTTGACAGTATGATGAGAGAGAGAGAGAGAGAGAGAGAGAGAGAGAGAGAGAGAGATTTGACATTAAGGTGGTGGTGGGTCAGGTCAGGTGTGGTCATGTTCTGGTGATATAATTAATGGCCACACCTGAACCCAAAACACACCTGTCACCTCTGCCTGGGACGGACGGTTTTGATTGCTTCCTACTTTTTCTTTTCATTTCTAGTTTCTTTTTCTCCTGTTTTCTCCTTTTTTTTCTTTCTCTTTTTCTCTTTTTGTATGCGGATATTGACGTTTCTTATAAGTTGGAAAGGTAAGAAAAGGTGTATTCGTATATGTAAACACACACACACACACACACACACACACACACACACACACACACATACCCAAACACTGATAAACAAAATCATTAACCATGGGCATCTGTACTTACTGTTCACTAATTTTCTTCGTTTATTGTTTTTACAGGTAAGGACAATGTGGAAACACCTGTAAATTGATATGTACTGTGTCATGGGTGGTGAGTACAGTCCTCGAGTCACCTTTTACCTTACTCTACCTGTCATTAACATTCATTTACTTCTTATTTAGCTTTATAGTTCTCCATCGACTTTGCTTTCAATTTGTAGGTACTTTATATTTTCCCGAATATTTGTTTTATTCGATAGTAAGGAGGGTGGAGAGAGGGGGAAGGAGAGAAGGGGGAGAATAGAAGAGGAGGTAAAGAAGGGGAAAGTGAAGGTGAGGGGAAGGGAAGGGAGTAAAAGGGAGAGTGAAAGAGACTGAGATGAGAGCACACACACACACGAAAAAAAAAGAGACAAATGAAATAAAATGTAATAAAATGAAATAAAAATAAATAAATAAGATCAATAAAGTAAATAAATAAATTGACTTTTTTATATTTTCTTATTGCACTTTTTTTTTTCTTATTCATATTTTTCAACACTAACATTTATTTTACATTTGCTGCTTTATTTCTTTACCTTTTGTGGCATTATCTACTTTATTTTTTACTTCAGTACTCGTTTTCTTCGCCATAATTTGAGACTTTTTCCTCCTACACTAATTTGGTACACATTTATTTCTTTATTTTCTCATTTATTTTTACGTGTTGCAAACTTCCATTTTTTCCCTCCAACATTTTTATATATTTTTTCTTTTCTTTTTTTCTCTTCAAACTTTTTTTGCTTTATTTTCTCATTTATTTTTGCACTTATTTCAAACTTTTACATTTTTGCCTCCAACATATTTTTACTTTTTTTTCACTTCTTGTTATTTTCTTTTTCTTTTCTCTTTTCTTTTCCTTTTTTTTCCTGGCAGCATTCCAGTCGTGCATACCTCACCGTACCGTCAAGGGCCTAATTGTGGTATGCATAATAAAGATTTACATTCTCTCTCTCTCTGTCATATTTCATTTTTTTCATTTTTTATTCATTTTTCATTTTTATTTCATCTTTTTTCAAGCTAAACTATTGTTCCATTCTTCCTTTATTTATTTATATTTTTATTCTCCCGACTGACACTCGCTGTTTTATCATATTATTCCTTTTCCCTCCCTTTCCTCGTGTTTTCGTATATTTCTCATTTATCTTCCATGTTTCCCTTTCCCCCCTCCCCCGGCCGCCTGTTTCTCATCACTATTTATATATATTTTCTTCCTTCCTTCTCTTCTACGTGTTTTTTTTTCATATCTGTTTCCTCATCTCATCTCCTTTTCATTCTTTTCCTCCTTATTTAACTTTGCTTCTCTTTTCTTTATATCTTCTTTCGTTTTTCATATTCTCCACATTCATTCCTTTTTTCCAATATCTACTTCTTAAAATTTATCTTCCTTCTTTCTTTCCCGCCTCCCACTTCTCTCTTTCTTGCTCCACGCCTTTATTCCTTCCTTCATTCATTCATTCCTACCTTTTCTTCGTGTACTATGTTATATCTCTCCTTCCGCCCCTTCTCTATCTCTGCATTCTCTCCCTGTTCCTATTTTTCCGACCTTCCTTTTACTTCCCTTCCTCTTATTCACGTTTTTCTCCCTCCCATTCCCTCTTTTTCTCTTTTTTCCCGCATCTTACTTTACTTTCTTCCTTCCTTCCTCTCCTCCATTTTCTTTCTACCATTTTCTTATCTTTATTTTACTTCTCTTCCATTATTTTTACGTATATCTCCCTCTTCTTCATTTTTTCTTCATTTTCCATATCTTTATTTTAGTATTCTTCCTTCCTTCGCTTTTTTCCTCCTTCTCCTCTACCTCTCCTCTCTTCTCTTTTCTTTCCTCTCTTCCTCATTCGCTTCCCCACATTAGGCGTGTAAACATAGGCAATTACAGTGAAATTAAGGATCAATTTTGCAACGTCACAAGGGAGCGATGAGAGAGAGAGAGAGAGAGAGAGAGAGAGAGAGAGAGAGAGAGAGAGAATGGGGTAGGGACGCGATAAATATTTAAAATTATCCAAAATCAGTGACACGTTTGCTATCTCTCTCTCTCTCTCTCTCTCTCTCTCTCTCTCTCTCTCTCTCACATTTTTCTTCTTTTTTTCTTTTCTTATTCCTTCTTTGGGCAGTAAACCACCACCACCACGACAATCTCCTCCTCCTCCACCTCCTCCTCCTCCTCCTCCTCTTCTTGTTAGCGTCTTTGTTTCCCTTTCTGATTATCTGCCATGATTATCGGAGGGGAGAACGGGGGAGGAGGAGGAGGACACGAGGCAGGGTGGGGTGGGGGAGTGGGGGTAGGGAGGAGGACACACAGCTCATTATGGTCCTGCGGTCAGTGAAAAGTGAAGACCCCCCCCCTCCCCCCCAACCACTCCCCTGCACCCCCCCTACCTACCCTGCACCCCCCCTATCACCACTAAGCCATCACCAATACCATCACCACTCTCTAGGCCTATCCATGCACGCTGTCTCCTGTTTATCTGTTTTCTGTTGTTTTGTGTTCCTGTTTTCGTTTCGTGTTTTTTTTTTTTTTTTGGTTTTTTTTTACTTTAATATATCAGTTTTTGTGGGTTTTATGTATTTCTCTCTCTCTCTCTCTCTCTCTCTCTCTCTCTCTCTCTCTCGTCTTTAATCTCATTCAGTCAGTCACTCTCATGTCTACTTCCACTCATCTCCCTCTTTCCCTCCCTCCCTCCCTCCCTGAAGCACCTGCCTCACCTGACCAGATACAATAAAGCCACAGGTAAGCGCGATTAGGTAAGATAAGGTAAAAGCATTGATGAACTGATAAGGCTTGCCCGTGATGGAGAAGGGGAGGAAGGAAGGAAGAGGAGGTGGTGGGGAAGATTTGGGGGTATGAAAGAGGGGAAATGGGTGGGTGAGTACGTGCTTGACAATGGGGAGGATGGGCTAGATGGGGAGGTTAGTATGGGGAGAGGGCGGGGGGAGGAGGAGAAAGGAGAGGGGAGATGGGGAGGACTTTTGGAGGGTATGAAAGAGGGGAAACGTGCTAAATAATGTGGAAGATGGACTAGATAGGGGAGATTAATATGGGGATGAGAGATGAGGAAAAGAAGAAGGGGTATTGAGCAGGAGGGAGGTGAAGGGGGAAAGTGAGGGGAGTGCAAACAAGGGGGAAAGGAGGAGAATCAAGGAAGGGGTGAAAGGGGAGGTCAAAATACGTGCTGGGTCAGGGGAAAGATAGACTAGCTGAGGGGAATTAATGGTTGGGGGTTAATGTACTTGTGGGGAGGAGGAGGAGGAGGAGGATAAAGATGAAAAATTGGGAGGCGATGCTAAGGGTGTGAGAGTTACCGGAAGGGAGAGTGAGGGAGAGAGGGGAGTTAAGACCGAGAGTGGGGAGTGATAGAGGATGAGGAATGGGTTTGGGAGAGAGGGAATGGGGAGGGGAGGGGAAGGAAGGAGTAGAACTTTTTATTATATTGTTTTTGATGTTTGGTGATGGTGGTGGTGGTGGTGGTTGTGGGTGGAGATGGTGATGGAATTGGTGGTGATTGATGTTGTTATTGCTGTTCTTGTTGATGGTGATGCAATTGGTGGAGAGCTTTGGTGATGGGTGTTGATTTTGGTGATTGTTGTTGGTGGTGGTGGTTGTGGGTGGTGATGGTGATGGAATTGGTGGTGAACATTGGTGGTAATTGATGTTGTTATTGTTGTTCTTGTTGATGGTGATGGTGGTGATGGTGATGGAATTGGTGGTGATTGATGCTGTTATTGTTGTTCTTGTTGATGGTGATGGTGGTGAAGGAATTGGTGGAGAGCTTTGGTGATAGTTGTTGATTTTTTATTGATTGTTAGTGGTGGTGATGATAGTGATGGTATTAATAAATATCGATAATGACTGACAGATATTCCGTTATTATTAGTATTATTATAACACATTAATTTTCCCCTCGTCATTCATTTTCTCCCCGGTTTTTATTAACATTTAAGTGTATATTTGTTTCGGAAATCGGCGGCCATTAATATCGCGGAGTGAGCAGGTGTGAAAAACGTGAAATGAAACGGGAATTACAAATGATGCCAATTCACTGTCAATTATTCACGGCGAGTCAGAGGTGAAAATGAATCGTAACTTCGCCATAAATTAAGCCTCGAATGACGCTGGAAAATATCGCTTCCAACCTCGGACAGTGATTTTTGGGATTGTTGTGTTGTATCTATATTAAAACCTCAGACTGTGATTTTTAGGATGGTTGTGTTGTATCTATATTAAAACCTCAGACTGTGATTTTTAGGATGGTTGTGTTGTATCTATATTAAAACCTCAGACTGTGACTTTTAGGATGGTTGTGTTGTATCTATATTAAAACCTCAGACTGTGACTTTTAGGATGGTTGTGTTGTATCTATATTAAAACCTCAGACCGTGAATTTTAGGATGGTTGTGTTGTATTTATTATCAGGTATTCAGAAATTATTTTACGAAAAGATGCAAAAAATGTTGAAAGCAGAAATTATTATATGAAAAAATGCAAAAAAGAACGTTGAAAGATTAAATTATTATATGAAAAGAAGTTAAAAAAATATGTTGAAAGTATAAATTATTGTATGAAAAGATGTAAAAAAAAATATTGACTGCAGAAGTTATTATATGAAAAAATGCAAATAATGTTGAAAATATAAATTAAAAAGAAAATATGAACATGTGCTTCGTAAATGATATTAGGCATTATAAAAAAGGTCACGAGAAAGTATATTAATGTGAAGTAAAAAAAATATAATGAGATAGCAATATTAAACTCAAATACTGAATACGATAAAAATAAAAATGAGTGCACCAGTGAGTATGATTATCAATAACTGTGAAGATGAAAAAAATGGATACAATAACACTGAAATACTGAACGAACGAAAGATACAGCATTGAGGATACAGGATACAGGATACAGCATTGAGGCAGGTAAGGAGAGACGTGCAAAATAATACCTTTCGAAAATAACACACAGACAGGAAAAAAAAAACTTTGTCCATTTGCATGTGAAAAATAAGCTGTGTTTTGCCGAATGATAAACAACAACAACAACAACATGAAAAACAGGGCTATAGAAAAAAAGTTATATAAAAAGTGAAACAAGCTTGCATGTGAAAATGTATAAATATAACGAAAAATAAAAAAAAATCTGACAGCTTGTGAAAATATGAATCAAAAGAAAGAAGAAAGCGAAAAGCGAGCATCTGTCTATATATAAAAAAAAAAAAAAGGCGAGTGGGCGGCCGCGCGGGGAAGACAAAGGGAGGGTCAGGGCGCCGAGGAAAGGGAAGAAAAATGGAACAGTAACGCGAAGCAGTTTTGGCAGAAGATTAAAAAAGAATAACTCTCTAAATTGATGGAGGGCGCGCCGGCCAGGATTGATGACTGGGTGTGTGCGTGCGAGCGAGCGTGTTTTTTTTTTTTTTTTTTTTTTTGTGTGTGTGTGTGTGTGTGTGTGTGTGTGTGTGTGTGTGTGTGTGTGTGTGTGTGTGTGTATTTCTTTTCTTATATGGGTGTATTTATGTATGTTTTATTTTGTGATCTCAATGACCCCTAAATTATACTCGTCAAAATACATCGTACAACTAAGTCACTATTGGAAAAGAAATACATCGTCCATCATGTATCACTGTATTTTATTATCATGTGTATTTACTTAAATTATTATTAAGTCTATTTGTATGTATTTTTATGGTCATTTTTACTCACTCTACAATGTATACTTCGGTAATTGGTTTGGAGGTCAAGGATTAGTGGCAGAGAACCTTGAGGGAGTGACCTAAGTTGACTTGACCTCACTAAATTCTACCTCTCCCTCCCTCTCACATTCTCCCCTCTAACCATCACTCCCCCTCACCCTCATAATCTCCCCTCACCCAGATCTACTCCCCTCACCCTCACATTCTACTCACACTTCAACCTTCCCCATTCACCCCATACTTCTCCCTCCCCTTCAACAACTATCCCTTTACCCCTCCCATCTTTTTTTCCCTTTCAACATCTTCCCCATTCACCCTATCAATCTCCCTTCCCTTCAACACCCATCCATCTCTTCACCCCTCCCCTCTCTCTCCCCTTCAACATCCATCTCTTCACCCCTCCCACATTTCCCCTCCCTTCCCACTTTCCTTCCCATCACTCATCGTATCTCTCCCCTCACCCCTCACACATGTCACCTCCCCTCTCCCTCTCTCCCTCTTTCTCCCCTTCACCCATACGGCCTATTGGATGTTAATTAGGGTGGATGATTGAGCGGGAAGGTAGGTGGGAGGGGGGCGGTAAGGTGGTCAGGGGAAGGGGATTGAGGCGTGGGGTGTTGTTGTTGATGGATCGGCAGTAGGTGGCGCCCCCAATACACTGATTGTCAAGACTTGTTATTAATCACCTCTCGCCAACAAATTACTGTTTTATGCCCCGCCTCGTCGATTCTGTAATGGGTGGGGGGGGGGTAGAGTTACTGGCGTGCGTGTGTGTATGGGGAGTGCGTATGTGTGGGGGGTTGTTGTTGTTGTTGTGTGTGTGTGTGTGTGTGTGTGTGTGTGTGTGTGTGGGTGGGTGGGTGGGTGTCGGGGGTGGGGTGGGGGGGTTGTTGTTGTTGTTGTGCGTGTGTGTTAGTGAAGGTGGTGTGTTGTGTGTGTGTGTGTGTGTGTGTGTGTGTGTGTGTGTGTGTGTGTGTGTGTGTGTGTGTACCCCATCACCCTGAACTTCCTCCCCTTCACCCCCACCACCAATTCTCCCCAACTTTCCCCCGATTTTTTCCCTCTTTGTACCCCAACCGTGATCGAAGTGAGGAAAGAAGACAGGGAGGAAGAAAAGGAGGACAAAGAACAACAAATATGACTGTGATGATGAGAAGATAAGAAAGTAAGGACAGTAAAAAAAGACAGACAAATAAAGAGAAAATAACAATGAATAAAAAAATAAGAAGTTAGCTGAAAAGAGATATTGAAGAAAATGGAGACAGAGAATAAAAGAATATGGAAGATGAAAATAACAAAAAGATAAATATGCATAATGAAGAAAACAGACACAAAGAATAAGAGATAAATGAGAATGATAATAACAAAGGATCGAATTATTAACACCTAAAAAAAAATGATAAAAAGGAAACGAACACTAGAGAAAACTTGACATATTATCGACGTACAAGAGATCATAAATGGAGATGAAAATGGTGAGGAAGATAAAGATGCGGATTCTGACACTGTAGATGATGATAGGACGCTAGGAGAGAGAAGGAAAAGAGGCGAATATATGAGACCAAAAATCAAGATAAAAATAATGGGATTGATAAAGATAGGAGCGATAACAAAGGGTACGATATTGATAGGCGAAAGTTGAAGGACATAGATGAAGATAGGAATAATAAGGGTACGTACATAGAGATGGGGACGGAAGAGAAGAGGAGGGTGTTGATAGGTTGAAGGGGGGAGGGTCGAGAGGGTGATGATGATGGGGGAAGAGGGGAAGAAGATGGTGAAGGGGAAGCTCAGTTAGTGTGATTTGTGTTAATGTAGATAGGCGTGATGAAGTGTGTGTGTGTGTGTGTGTGTGTGTGTGTGTGTGTGTGTGTGTGTGTGTGTGTGATTTGGTGTGAATTGTTCTCTCTCTCTCTCTCTCTCTCTCT
The DNA here is from genome assembly GCF_024679095.1 of Eriocheir sinensis. Classification (NCBI taxonomy): domain Eukaryota; kingdom Metazoa; phylum Arthropoda; class Malacostraca; order Decapoda; family Varunidae; genus Eriocheir; species Eriocheir sinensis. The sequence continues at coordinate 10,514,565 of NC_066560.1, forward strand.
CTCTCTCTCTCTCTCTCTCTCTCTCTCTCTCTCTCTCTCAGGATTTCTTTCGTCACGTCTTCATCTGTAAGAAAAAAGAAAAAAAACAAAAACAAAAAATCCATCACTCCATCCATCTTGTTTTTCTTTTTCTTTTTTTTTCTTCTTTTTTTTTTCATCAGTCTCATCGCTTCTCAAAATCGTAATATGGTTGTCAGCTTTTTTTTTTTTTTTTTTTTTTTTAAGGGAGACGAGAATTAAAGGAAAAGGGGAAAAAATAATGGGAATATTCTCTCGAGGAAATAGGGTAAGGAAACAGAGAGAGAGAGAGAGAGAGAGAGAGAGAGAGAGAGGGGGGTGGCTGACTGAAGGGATGGGGAGAGAGGGGAGAGGAGGGGGGGTAGGTCCTTGTCATGTCTTCCAAAATCGTCTGTTACTCTGATATTCTTCCACCGTGTGTGCGTGTGTGTGTGTGTGTGTGTGTGTGTGTGTGTGTGTGTGTGTGTGTGTGTGTGTGGATATAATTTCCCTCTTCTTCATAATATTTCCTCCACGTCCCCTCCTGTTATTTTTTTTCTCCCTCCCTACAGTAGCTAGAAAAAATATGAGAGAGAGAGAGAGAGAGAGAGAGAGAGAGAGAGAGAGAGAGAGAGAGAGAGAGAGAGAGATTGAAGTAGAGTGCGTCTGATCTAAGAGGAAAGGAAAAAAAACGTGAAAAATAGGAAAATATGCTTATAAGGAAAGTGGAAAGAGATAACCGGCTGAGAAACACGAGATTATAACGTGACACATCTGAAAAAAATATAAAAGAAAAATAAGAAGAATGGCTTAGAAGGAAAAGTAGAAGGTATGAAAAAGTTAGTGAGAAAATGAAGTGAGAAAGATGAGTTTATAAAGTTTGAATAATTTAAATAAAAGAAAAGAAAATGAGATGAAAATGGTTTAAAAATGAAAAGCAGAGGAAATGAAGAAGATAAAGAGAAAGAAAGAAAGAAAAAAAGAAGGCCAGAAAAATTTGTTTATAATGTGTGACGAAGCTGCAAAAAATGAAAAGAAAAGAATGAAAATATCTAAAAAAAATGGCACAAAAAGAAGTAGAAAAAAAAATGAGAGGCTGGGAAACTTGAGGCTGATAAAGGAAAAATAAAACAAATAAAAAACAAAACAAAGGAAAGAGAAATACGAGGTTATGTGTTACAGATCTGAAATAAAAAAATACCAAAAAAAAAGAAAATTACACGAGGAATATTGTTTAAATAGTGAAGAAAATGCATGGCTGAGTAATATAAGCCTGACTGAAGGAAGAGGAAAAAGAAGGAAAATAAAAGAAAACAGGAAAAAACTGTGTGGGCCGCGTAACACCAGTGGCCAGAATATTATAAAACCTCCCCTCCATTTATTTTCAGGCCGTGTTGTTGTAATTTAGCGGTTGTTGGTAAAATGCTTGAATATACATGAATTGTGGAGTTTATAATATTTTCTGAAAAGTTACCCACCTACCCCGCCCCCCCCCTCTCTCTCTCTCTCTCCCCAACTTCCCCCTCCATCTCCCCCCTCCTCCTCCTCCTCCCTACTTGACCCCCCTTCCCTCCCTCTCATTTCCTCTTCCCCCCTCTCCCTTTATTCCCCAACCTCCCCTCCCTCCTCCTCCTCCTCCTTTTCCTCCCCACCTGACACCCCCTTTCCCTCCCTCTCACTTCCTCTTCCTCCCCACTCGCTACTTATCCCCTTATACTCCCCCCTTCCTCCCTCCCCCTTTACTTCCCAACTTCCCCTCCCCCTCCTTCCTCCTTCCTTCACCCCACATGACACACTACTCCTCCTTCCCCTCTTTCACTTTCTCTTCCTCCCCACTGCTACTATCCCCTTATACCCTTCCTCCCTCCCTTTAACTCCCCAACTTCCTCCTCCTCCTTCCTTCACTCCCACTAACACTCCTCTCTCTCTCTCCGTCCCTCTTACCTCCCCTCTCCTCACCCCATCTCGCCACCCACACCTTGATACTCCCCTCACCCCACGTCCCCTCACACTGTACTCCCCTTTCCTTCTCCCCGATCCTATTTTCACACCTAAGCCCCTCCTCCCTTCTCCCTTTAACTCCATCCCTCTACCTACAGCCTGCCACTCCCCTTCCTTCAGTCCCCATCACCTTAACCATACCCTAAAAGCCACCCATCCTTTATTTCCCATCCCATTACCCCCTCCTCCTTTTTACCTGTTCACCAGAACACCTGTTTTCCCATTCCCCAGCTTTCCCTTTCTCTACCATTTTTCTTCTCCTCTCTTCTTTCTCCCCTCTTTTTCTCTTTTTCTCCTTTCCTCTCTCATCTTCTTTCTCCTCTCATTTTCCTCCTCTTCTCTCTATCTCTCTCTCTCTCTCTCTCTCTCTCTCTCTCTCTCTCTCTCTCTCTCTCTCTCTCTCTCTCTCCTTTCCCCTCTCCTTCTCCCTCCTTCCCACACATTCACCTGTCCTGCCTCCTCCCCTCCCTCACCCACGCACACCTGTCCTCCAAGCCCCCACACACCTGTCCATGTACTAATATAGCGGTGGAATGTTAATTGACTTGGCTCGCTCAACACTTTTCCCGGTGATGTTCGGTGTTATTGTGTGTGTGTGTGTGTGTGTGTGTGTGTGTGTGTGTGTGTGTGTGTGTGTGTGTGTGTGTGTGTTTGCATTTCACGTTTTTAGGATTTTTTTTTTTAGGTTTTAAGGGGATGGGGAAAGTGAAGGAAGGGTGGGAAAGGGAGATGGGGGAGTGAAGGCAAGGGAGTGGATAAGGAGTAGGTAAAAGGATGGAGTTAAAGGGAGAAGGGAGGAGAGGTTAGGGTGTGAAAAGAGGACTGGGGAGAAGGAAGGGGGAGTAAAAGTATATTTCGACTATTTTATATAAGAGGGAAGGTTGTAACAGGTATATTTCAGGTATATAACAAGTAGGTC
>NC_066560.1:10519981-10544981 GCF_024679095.1 Eriocheir sinensis
TATGCTCCCTATTACCCCCATCACCCCCTCCCCCCCTTCAAGGACGTGCAGTGCGTGGGAGAGTGGCACTGCGTCGTCTGGGAGAGCAGAGACGCGTTGGGAGAGTGATAAAGGACCCTTGTAAGCTGAGGGAGTGGAAGGGAATGGAGTGTTTGGTAGGGGTGAGGGAGATGGAAAGTGGAGTGCAGTATATGGGAGAGCGGTAGAGAGGAGTGGAGTGCATGGGAAGGGTATAGGATGGGAGGGATAGCGTGGGTGAGTTAAAGGAAGGTACAGAAGGTGGTACAGTAATGTCTGGGAGAGTGGGGGAGAGGAGTGAAGTACATGAGAGTGCTGTAGGAAGTAACAACAAGCATAGAAGGAAAAGTTTTGCTTCCGAACTCTCTTTTTGTTTTGATTAGTTATTGGTGGTGGTGGTGGTGGTGATGTTAGTGGTAGTGACTGTTGCTTAGTTTCTTATGGTGTTGTAAATGAGTGAGGAAAGGAAGATAAGGAGGAAGAAGAAGAGAACATGAACAAGAAGGGAAAGAAAAAGAAAAGAAAAGGAAGAAAAGGTAAAGGGAAATTAAGAAAAAGGAAAAGATACAAATAAAAACAGACGAAAACGAAAGAAAACTGAAACAAATAAAAAAAAAGAAAAAGAAAGAAAGAAGAAAGAGAAAAGCAATGACAGCAGAATTAAAGAAGGAGGAAGGTAGGAAGGAAGGAAGGAACAGGAAGAGGAGGAGGAGGAGGGGGAAGAGGACTGTCTCGATGGTACTGTTTAGAAAGGACACATGAAGAGGGACGAACCGGAGGAGGCGAAGGAGGAGGAGGAAGAGGAAGAGGAGTAGGAGGAGGAGGAGACTATTGTGATGATAATTAGCGGAGCGTTGGGATGTGGCGCCTTTGATTCTGAGGAGGAGAAGAAGAAGAAGAAGAAGAAGAAGAAGAAGAAGAAGAAGAAGAAGAAGAAGAAGAAGAGGAGGAGGAGGAGGAGAAGTTAAGAAGATGTAAGCGAAGGAGAACGCAACGATAAAACAAGAGAAGGCAAATAATGGGAAAGGAGTAGCAGGAGAGAGAGAGAGAGAGAGAGAGAGAGAGAGAGAGAGAGAGAGAGAGAGAGAGAGAGAGAGAGAGAGAGAGAGAGAGACGAAAGACACTGCAGATAAGGATAATAAGATAATTCATTTGAGAGGAGGAGGAGGAGGAGAAGAAGAAGAAGAGGAAGGGGAGGTAGAGGATATGAGTAAATGCTTTAGAAATATAACTCTAAAGAAGATAAAGGAGAGAAGAAGAGTAGAGAGAGTAAATATGATGAATGGAAGAGCAAAAAAGATTATCCATTGCGACATCGTAATCTGTCCATCTATTTACATATATTGGAATAGAAAATAGATGATAATGTTAAGAGGTAGACCAAAAAAATGTAGAGTATTAATCCCTGTGAAAGTAGATGATGATGATGATGATGGTGATAATGATGATGACAGGGAAATAGGAACAAGGGGGCAAGAGGAGAAGAGAGAGAGAGGAAAAAAAAGTAAAAGAGATGAGGAGGAAAAAGAGGAAACACAAGAGAGAGAAACGATAACCCGGAGTGAGGAAAAACGTGGGACCGAGGACAAGGGTTAGGGTGTGAAAGAGGAGGAGGAGGAGGAGGAGGAGGAGGAGGAGGAGAGGGGGAAAAAATGAGGTGTTTGTGTAAAGGGCAAAGTGAAATGGGCATTGTTCTGTGAAGGGGGAAAAGGAAGAAGAGGAGGAGGCGGGAGAATGGTAGGAAGAGGAAGAGGAAGAGGGGGTGAAAGAGGTGCCCACATAAAAAGACTTGTGCCGCCCTTGAGTAAATATTTTTATGGCGCTGTGAAAATGAGTGAGTGAGTGAGTGTTGGTGAGTGAGTTGAGTGAGTGAATGAATGGGTGAGTGAATGAGTGTGTGGGTGAGTAAATGAATGTGTGTTAGAGTAGTGTGTGGGTAAGAATGGGTGAGTGAGTGATTGAATGAATTTGTGGGTGAGTGAATGATTGGATGAGTGAATGGGTGATTGAAAAGAGTGAAATTGAAAGTGGAGGAATGAGACACAGAAGAAAGGAGAAGAAGAAGAGGAAGGAGAAGAAGAAGAGTTGGGGAAGAAGAGGAAGGAGAAAAAGAAGAGGGGGAAGAAGAGGAAGGAGAAGAAGAGGGGAAGAAGAGGAAGGAGAAGAAGAAGAGGAAGGAGCAGAAGAAGAGGGGGAAGATGAGGAAGGAGAAGAAGAAGAGGGGGAAGAAGAGAAAGGAGAAGTAGATGTTAAGAGAAAATTTGCATACTAACACCAAGAGGAATCTGACTCCCTCATCTCTTTTGTTTATCATGATTTTTCCTCGTCAAATGATCTCTCTCACTCTCTCTCTTTCTTTCTCTCTCCCCTCTCTCTCTTTCTCTCTTCCCTCATTCTCTCCTCTCCTCTCCGTCCTGCTCTCAACCTGCCACGCTCTCTTTCATTAATCCGATCATTCTCTCTCTCTCTCTCTCTCTCTCTCTCTCTCTCTATCCTTCACACACACACACACACACACACACACACACACACACACACACACACACACACACACACACACATCATTATCACTCTCTCGGTTTCGTTAAATTATGCACGTCATATAGAGTTTTTTTCCCCTTTTTTTTTCCTTCACCCCTCCTCTCGATAGATTTTTTCCCTCCTCCTCCTCCTCCTCCTCCTCCTCTTAAATCTTACTGATCAGAAATACGGAAATAAATATTGTAGTAAAAAAGCGTAGACTGAAATAATATGGAAGACTGACATAGGAAGAAAAAAGATGTTGGGTACAAAATAGATAGATAGATAGATAAAAAGATGTTCAGGCAGAAAAGAGAAATGGAGAAGAGACTAAAGGAAAAATGTAGAATAGAAGAAATAGATAAAAAGACGATGAAGTGAATTGAAAAAGGCAGAAATGAAGTGTAAAAAAAAAAAGATGATAAAGAAGGATATATCATAAAGGAAAAGTTAAGTAAAAAATCACGACAGTAAGGGGAAAAAAAGATCAACAGGAAGAGGAGGAGGAAGAGGAGGAGGAGGAGGAGGAGGTGCTGAAGCTGATCCTAAAATCTTTACGTTGTCGTCAGGAACTTTTTTAACGCTCTCGCGGCCCAGGTGACGATCAGGTAAACAAGACTTAATTAGACGACAGGTACTGCGCGACCAGGTAGAGAGGGAGGGAGGGAAAAGAAGCGAGGGAAAAGTTAAAGGAAAGTTAATAAGGGAGGGAGGAAATGGGAGGAAGGGAAAAGTTAAAAGAAAGTTAATAAGGGAGGGAGGAAAAGGGAGGAAGGGAGGGAAAAGTTGCAACGAAGATAAGAAGTGAAGGAGGGAGAAGAGAGGAAGGGAGGGAAAAGTTGAAAGAAAGTTAATAAATGAGGAAAGAAAAGGGAGAAAGGGATGGAAATGTTGCAACGAAGGTAAGAAGGGAGGGAGGGAGAGAGTAAAAAAGGGTAGGAAAGGAATGGAGAAATTAAAAGAAAGTTGATAAAGGAGGGAGGAAAAGGGAAAAAAGGAGAAAGTTAAGAGAAAGGTCGTAAGGGAGGGAGGGAAAGGGAGGAAGGGATGGAGAAGTTTAAGAGGAAGATAATAAAAGAGAGAGGAAATAGAAGGAAGGAATGGAGAAGGAAAAAGGAAAGTAGTTAGGGAGGGAAAAGTGAGAAGAGATTATAAGGGAGGGAGCAAATGGGAGGAAGGGAGAAATTAAAAGAAAAGAAATAAGAGAGAGAAAAAAAAGAGGAAGGGAGATAGAAGAAGATAGATAAGAAACATACAGAAAAAAAAGAAACCAAGGAGGAGAAAGAAAACAAGAAAACTGAAACAAAGGAAGGAAAGGGAAACTAAACAAAAAAAAACACACAAAAAAGCAGGATTAAGGAGACTGACTAAGAGGAGGTAACAGAGGAAGGAGGAAAGAGGAGTAAGAGGAATGTCTGCAGGGGAGGAAAGGAAAGGAAAGAAAGAGGAGGAGGAGGAGGAGAGATAACATAATATTAATGAAGGGAAATATTTTACCATGGGACGTGTCGTTGTGAATGTTTGTAATAATGGAGGAATATTAAACAGAGAGAGAGAGAGAGAGAGAGAGAGAGAGAGAGAGAGAGAGAGAGAGAGAGAGAGAGAGAGAATAAACATAATTAGAATAAGGAACCAGAGCAGGGCGATAAATTAGGGAGATGGGAAAGCTCAAAATCCCTTCATTATGTTCAAGGCAAGAGAAGGAAAAGTATGAAAAAAAATATACGTGCATAAATTCGTGAAGGAGAGAGAGAGAGAGAGAGAGAGAGAGAGAGAGAGAGAGAGAGAGAGAGAGAGAGAGAGAGAGAGAGAGATCAGCGGAGGAAGAAGAGAAACGGAGAAAGGAAAAAGGAATGAAAGGAGAGAAAAGAATGACAGGAAAAGGGAAGAAAGGAAGGATGAAAGGAATGAAGGGAAACGGAGAAAAGAAGGAAGAAAGAAAGGAGAGAGTGAAATTAATGAAGAGAAGAAAGTTGAGAATGTAAGTTATGAAAATGTATTAAAGGAAAGGAAAAAAAAATGAGAGAAGGAAATTTTGATAAGCAAGGAAGAAGGGAAACAAGGAGGAAGGAAGGAAGGAAGGCAGAAAGAAAGGAGAAGAGAGAGATATGAATGAAGAGAAGGAAGTTGAGAATGTACGTTATGTAAATGTATTAAAGGAAAGGGAAAAAAATATGAGAGAAGGAAATTTTAATAACCAAAGGAAGAAGGAAGGAAGGAAGGAAGGGGGGAAGGAGTGAAGGAAGAGAAGGAAGTTGAGAATACAAGTGACGGAAATGTGTTAAAGGAAAGGAAAGGGAAAAAATAACATAGAAGAAAATTTTGCTAACCGGGAGGAAAGTCGGAAACAAGGAGGAAAAGAGGAAAGGAATGAAGGGAAGAGAAGAAAGTTGTGAAAATTAGACGATGTAAATGTGTTAAACGAAAGGAAGATATTACAAGGAAGAAGAAAATTATGATAAGCAAACGGAAAGGGGAAACAAGGAGGAAGGAAGGGAGGAGGGAAGAGGAGAGAGAAAGGAATAAAGGAAGAGAAGGAAGCTGAGAATAAGCGATGAAAATTATTAAAGGAAAGGAAAAAAATAATGTAAGGAAAGAAAATTAAATATCCCAAAATAGAACGTTCGGGAATTATTTAATGTGTGTATGTGTGTGCGTGTGTGTGCGTGTGTGTGTGTGTGTGTGTGTGCGTGTGTGCGTGCCTCCCCATTCACGTTCCTCGCCACTCACCGCTAATAAAAGGTACAAATTACCTTCCATTATCCTCCTAAAACAAGATGTAATTAGAACCAAGCCTCCTCCTCCTCCTCCTCCTCCTCCTCCTCCTTTTGCACTCCTCCCATTCCTCTTACCTGGTCCTTTTCACCTGTTATTTTCATCTTTTTTTTCCAGAATTTTCCTCCTTCCATTTATTCTTCCCTCCCTTCTCTTCCCTCTCGTTCACTTCCCTACCTTCTTCTCCCACTTTCCTCTCCCCCCTTCCTTCCCCTCCCTTCCCTCTTTCCTCCCCTTCCTTCCCTTCTCATCTATTCCCCCTCCCCTCTTCCCTTCCGCTCCCTTCCCTCCTTCCCTCCCCTACCTTCCCTTCTCTTCCATTCCCTTCCCTTCCCTACTTTCCCCTCCCCTCCCCTCCCCTTCCCTCCTTCCATACAGGTGCTAAATCCCCCCTCCTCCTCCCCAATATATCCCCCCCTCCATTAGCCACCAACCTGCCGCGGGATAAATATAATTAGTGACCCAAGTTATAAATCCCCTCGCCCTAATTAACCTTCGTCGGGGCCAATTAATTACCTGGGAACTTTGTCTGTCCTCACCTGTCCCGCTGTCACCTGGATGGGGGGAAGAAGGTGAGGGTGTTGTATTTTTCTGTCCTCTCATTTTTTTTATATTTATTTTTTTATTTACTTTCATATATTTTCTGGTTATTCTTGCTTTTCTTTTCGCTTTCCTTCCTTTTCTGCTTATTTTTGTTCCTCTTATTTTTATTTGTCATCTCATTGTGCTTCTTGTTCATACTCTTCTTTTCCTTCTCCATCTCCTCCTCTTCCTCCTCCTCCTCCTTACACTCATTTCCTCTTCCCTTCATGGTCTTCAGATGGGATAAAAGACACCTGTTGTATGGGTAACCTGCTTCCATTAGCCACTTATCCAGGTTAATTGAAATAGGAAATGGTTTTAGTGGGGGTTTGTAAAAGTTTGTCTTCCCCTCTTCTTATACTTTATACCTCCTAAATAATTATACGATCTTCTTCACTCTGTCATTTGGTCTGTCCTTCCATCCGTCTTGCTATCTATCTATCTCTTCCTCTGTTCTCCTTGTATTCTCTCAGTGGTGGTAATTCCTAGGGTTTTTTTTTTTTTTGGTAAGCGGGAGGAAAGTGGAAAGCAAGGAGGAAGAGAGGTAGAGGAAAGGAATGAAGGGAAGAGAAGAGAGTTGTGAAATTAGGTGATGGGAGTGTTAACGAAAAGAAAATATTATAAGGAAGAAAATTATGAGAAGCAAAGGGGACAGAGAAACAGGGAGAGGAAGGAATAAAGGAAGAGTAGGAAGATGAAAATATAACGACGAAAATTTTGAAAGGAAAGGAAAAAAATTATGTACGGAAGAAAAGTAGAAAAAAACATTCTTCTTAACATACTTTTAAATATAACTCTGAATACATTAAATCCTCTTTCTCTTGACAGTACCTCACCAATGTTAATACCACTTTTATACACGTATGAATATATAAACACGTCCGGCTAAAAATATCCAATTCTAAACATTCAAAAAATTCCGTCGGTCGATCAGGCTGTCTATCTGTCTGTCTGTGTGTCTGTCCCGCTGTATATTTAGTCACATGATACCCTGAAAGGCAGTTTATATACACATTCATGTTTTTGCTTTTGGAGTAGAATAGAGAAAGAGGGATGAAAGAATGGAATTGACAGTAGGAAAGGGAGAGTTTCTAGAGGATATGGACAGGGAGACAGAGCTAAGGGAGACTTTCTAGAGGATATGGACAGGGAGACAGAGCTAAGGGAGACTTTCTAGAGGATATGGACAGGGAGACAGAGCTAAGGGAGACTTTCTAGAGGATATGGACAGGGAGACAGGGAGCAAAGGGAGACTTTCTAGAAGATATGGACAGGGAGACAGAGCTAAGGGAGACTTTCTAGAGGATATGGACAGGGAGACAGAGCTAAGGGAGACTTTCTAGAGGATATGGACAGGGAGACAGAGCTAAGGGAGAGTTTCTAGAGGATATGGACAGGAGACAGAGCTAAGGAGACTTTCTAGAGGATATGGACAGGGAGACAGAGCTAAGGGAGACTTTCTAGAGGATATGGACAGGGAGACAGAGCTAAGGGAGACTTTCTAGAGGATATGGACAGGGAGACAGAGCTAAGGGAGACTTTCTAGAGGATATGGACAGGGAGACAGAGCTAAGGGAGACTTTCTAGAGAATATGGACAGGGAGACAGGGAGCAAAGGGAGTCGATAGATAAATAGATGGACTGATTGATTTACAGTATATTAGGAAAGACTCAAGTAATGCTCAGAGGAAAAAAAAATGAAAATACTGAAAAATAAAATGGAAAGGAAAACACCTGAACAAAAGCCTCAACAGACACACACTTTCACCTTCTTTTCCTTTCCTTCACATCCTATTTTTCTTTTATTTGTGAGTGGGCGAAAGCGAGGCTGCCCGTCTGTCTGTCTGTCTGTCTGTACACGGAGGGGCGAGGGAGGGAAGCGGCGACTCGTAACAGACGTGTGTAATACAATAAATTGATGGCGAAGACAGGAGGAGGAGGAGGAGGAGGAGGAGGAGGAGGAGGAGGAGGAGGAGGAGGAGGAGGGAGAGAGAGAGAGAGAGAGAGAGAGAGAGAGAGAGAGAGAATATATATATATACGAAGAAGAACACCCTAAAGAGATGGATGGTGGCAGACAAAGGACATGAATACAGAGAGAGAGAGAGAGAGAGAGAGAGAGAGAGAGAGAGAGAGAGAGAGAGAGAGAGAGAGAGAGAGAGAGAGAGAGAGAGAGAGAGAGAGAGAGAGAGAGAGAGAGTAATACAAAGTCAACTTCAACGAATGTAAGAAACAAAGAAATACAGACCAATAAAGTAACGAAGGAGGAGGAGAAGGAGGAAGAAGAAGAAGAAGAGGAAGAGGAGGATGCAACTAGACAGACAGACAGTGATAAAAGAGACAGTGAAATACGAAGAAAATGAAAAATAATGAATTGAAATTATAGTGATGAAAAATAAACTACCCAATATCATGAGACCATTTAACTATTCAATTATTCATCTATTCATTCCATTTATACATATCAAGGTTTAATTTACCTCTCCCAGCTATTCATTCCTATCCATTCACTCTTTCTTCTAACTATCATCTTTTCTTATCTTTTCTCATATGATTCACTGCTCACCGTCACTGTTCTTCTTTTGCAGGTAAGTGAAAGTAATGCTGAGACGCGGCTGAGAGGAAGGTAAAGACTAATTAGAGAACGGGAGAACAGGTGTGGTAGTTTGAGGGCAGGTGAGAGGGTAAGGTGAGAGGGAAGTAAGAGGTGTAGGTAAGGGGATGTGCTTATTGGTAATGGGGGCTGTGGTGTGTGTTTGTATGTGTGTGTAAAGACGTCAGGGGAAAGAGTAAAGGGGAGAAAGAAGGGAGGAAGATGACGGTAGGGGATATTCTAAATGGCAATGGAAGATGTGTTGTGTTTGTGTGTGTGAGAGAGTAAAGGGGAAAAAGAAGGGAGGAAGTTAACTTGGGGAGAAAGTGAAAGGGAGGGGAGGTGAAGGGAAAGGGAGAAATCGGGTGGGAGACTAAAGATAAAGAAAGAGAGGTCACAATATAAAGAGATAAGAAAGAGAGAGAGGAATTGGAGGATAAGAGAGGGGAGTAAGATAAAGAGAAACAGCGAGACAGCAACCCGAGAGAAAGAAGTGATGGAGGATAAAGAAGAGAGAGAGAGAGAGAGAGAGAGAGAGAGAGAGAGAGAGAGAGAGAGAGAGAGAGAGTGAGAGAGAGAGAGAGAGAGAGAGAGAGGAGAGAGAGAGAGAGTGAGAGAGAGAGAGAGAGAGAGAGAGAGAGAGAGAGAGAGAGAGAGAGAGAGAGAGAGAGAGAGGAGAAGGAGGGGGGGGCAATCCGAGGGGAAGTGAGGGGAATGTTCGGGCGTCCAGTGGGAGTTGTGATGGAGGCTGTGAGGGGAGGCGCTCTGACGGGGAGGATCACCAGCCGCGTCCCTCGTGACACTGATAAGGGGAGGGAAAAGTCGCTCACGGGAGGCAGAGGAAAAGGAAACCGAAGGGAAAGGTGGAGACTGAAGGAGGAGGAATAGGAGAAGGACAGGAGAGTGAGGAAGAGCCTTGTTGGATTTGTTTATATTTTTTTTATGTTTTGTAAGTGATTTTAGGGATTTAGTAGTTTTAGTAGTAGTAGTAGGAGGAGGAGGAAGAGCTTTGTTGGATTTGTTTATCTTTATTTATTTTATTTTTTTGTTTGTTTTGTAAGTGATTTTATGGATTTATAAGTAGTAGCAGCAGTAGTAGTAGTAGTAGTAGTAGTAGTAGTAGTAGTAGGAGGAGGAGGAGGAGGAAGAGGAAGAGTTATTATACCTCATGTTTACCTGTTAATTAGTGCATTCGCAAGTCTTTATATTTTATCTTACCTCTTGTACTATTTTTCTTTCCTGGATTTTCTTTTTTATATATTTTCCCTTTCTTTAAATATCTTTCTCAACACCAATACATATATCATCATGCTTCACACTATTTTCCTTTGGTTACGTTTCCTTTTAACTATCTTTCTCAAATTCAATATATTTTTTTTTCTTTTTCACGTTCACTTTTCTTAACTTTCTTTCTGTACCTTCAATATATTTTTTTCCTTTCTCACTTTCACTTTTCTTAACTATCTTTCTCAACCTCGATATATTTTTTCTTTTTCATTTCTTACTTTTCTTAATTATCTTCCTTTTTCACTTTCCCTTTAAACTATCTTCCTTTTCATCCTATCTTTTCACGTTCTCTTTTCTCAAATATCTTCATTTCTCACGTTCCCTTTTCTTAACTATCTTGCTGTACCCCAATATATTTTTCTTCCCCTCCTCCTCCTCCTCCTCCTCCTTGCTCTCTCTCCTCGTTCTCCTCCTTAACAGCCCACTTAAGGCCGCTGAACTAAACTTGTAATTCCTTCTGCCGCTTAAATTGTTGGTCCCATTTGAACGCCTCGCCGCGGCCTCTAAGCAGACCCACTAACGGCGAACTTCGGGCAACACAAACTTCCAATTGACAACACACTCAACACTCGCCATCCAACTTCATTTCTGTTCTCTCTCTCACTCTTTCTTTGGTAAGCTTTCCCTCTCTCTCTCTCTCTCTCTCGCATTAGCGCCAGGTGTTCACAGGTATTGTTTTCTTCGTTTCTTCATTTAGTTAAGTTTTTTTAATTGATTTTCCAGATGTTTTTATGTACTATATTTTCTTACTAATTATCATTATCATTCTTAGAGTCTTAATCATCATCCGTTTCGTCAATATTGTCTTTTTCTTTTTCTTTTTCTTCATATTTTTCTTTTATTTTTACTTCATCATAATCTTTGTCTAATTGTTATTGTTGTTGTTAGCATTCTCCTTTTTATTTTTTTCCTTTTCCTTTTCTCCTTTTCCATTATCTTTTCCCATTATTCTCCTTTTTCTTCTTTCATTTTCTTTTTATCCGTTTTCCATTTTTTATCCTTTTCTTTTTCTTCTGCATATCGTTTTCATCATACTCTTCTTTGTATCATTATCTTCATCATCTATTCCTCCTCCTCCTCCTCCTCCTCCTCTTCCGAACATAACCTCCTCGGCGGGTCAAGCCACTTCCAAGAAAATTACAAAGTTTCAAGTTGAGCCTCAATAAGTTTACCTTTAATCCCCTACTTATGTGTGTGTGTGTGTGTGTGTGTGTGTGTTCCACGTCAAAATGTATGTTTCTCTTTTTTTATTAAGGAGTAACTTCTGTAATCTTTTTTTTTTTTTTTTTTTTTTCCTCCGGCTTTTCAACACTTCTTCATCTCTTCCTTTCTCTCTCTCTTTCTTTCACCTGCTTTCCTTCTCCCTCTTCCTCATCTTTCTCTCCCACGTCCCTTCATGATCTTCCTCCCCCACTCTCTCCCCTCATTCACCTCCAGTTTACTCTCTCTTTCAATGTTCCTTTTCATGTCTTCCTCTCTCTCCTCTTACCTGTCTTCCCTTCCTCTCTCTCCCACCTTCGCTGTCTAATTTAGTCACCTTCCTGCCCTCCTCTCCTCTCCTGCCTCTTCTCTTCCATTTTTTTTTTCTTTCCGTACCCAGTTCTTTTCCTCCCTCCCCCGTCACCTCTCTCTCTACCTCTTTTCCTTTTTACTACCTACTAACAAAGCTTCCCTTCCCTCTTTTTTCCTTCCTTCGTGCATTGCTTTCTCTCTTACACGTTTTGTTTATTCCATTATTTTCTTCTTAACTTCCTTCCTTCCTTCCTTCCTTTCTTTCTTCTTACCTTTCTCCCTGTACTTCCTTCCTTCGTTCCTTCCTTCCTTCCTTCCTCGGTTCTGTCTCCGTCGTGGACTCTGAATGGAGTTTCCTGTCCTTTTTTTTTCCTGTCATTCTCCGTTTTCTTTTTTTCGATAAACTTGGTGTGTGAGTGAGGAAAGTTTTATGATAGTGTGTGTGTGCGCCATGGAAGTTGATGTTTTATGGAATAGCAACACACACACACACACAAACACACACACACACACACACACACACAGAGTTATCCATATCTTACTGTTTTAATTTTTGTGTTATACTTTTTTTTCTTTTCTTTCATTTCTTTCTTTATCTCTCTCTCTCTCTCTCTCTCTCTCTCTCTCTCTCTCTAGATCTGTCAATAAGTATAATGAGTTCGTTGAGATGCAATGACGAGAAAAATCTATAACTAAGGTAATCTAGAAACACACACACACACACACACACACACGCACACACACACACACACACACACACAGAGAGAGAGAGAGAGAGAGAGAGAGAGAGAGAGAGAGAGAGAGAGAGAACTATTTCGATTGGTTCAAGACTCATTTCAAGTGGATTCCATTACCTGTACTTTGTAGGTGTTTTCTTTCCCTTACTCCTCCCTCCTCCTCCTCCTCCTCCTCCTCCTCCTCCAACGATATCTCTCTCTCCCTTCTTCCCTCATTCTTTCCTTCCTTCCTTCTTTCCTAACTCCTTCCCTATCTTTTTTTTCCATCGTCCTCCTTCTCTCTCCTTTCCTTCCTTTGTTCTTTTTTCCTGTTTCTCTTTTTCTCTTCCCCACTTTCCCTCATTCTGTTCTTCCTTTTCTAACTCCCTTCCTCTGTCTTTTCCTTCCTCCTTCTTCTCCTCTTCTTCCATAAATCTCCTAATCTTCATCTCTTCATTTTCTTTCTCTTTCTCCTTCGTCATCTCTTTACTCTGCTTGCAACTTTCTTTTCTTCTTCCTTTTCCATCTCTCTTTCACAACCTTTCCTCCTTTCCTTTCTCTCATTGGTCTTGTTTTTCTTCCTCCTTCCTCCTCCTATTTCCTTTTTGCTTCCTTTTCCTAATCCCTGCAACTTTTCTTACCTCCTCCTCCTCCTCCTCCTCCTCCTCGTGTCCTTCCTCCATCCTTTCTCTCTCCGTCCTCACTTTTTGCTAATCTGTAGACAATCTTCTCTCAGTCTCCTAAATCTCTCTTCTTTCTCTCATACACAAGTTTATCCATTTTTTATTAATTTCTACACCACATTTTGAGTTCCCTTGCTTTATTATTATTTTCTTTTCTCTTTTATTGTTTGGTTCCATCATTCTTTTCTTTTTCCCTTTTTTTCTTTCTTTACTTTCTTTTCGTTTTAGATTTTTTTGTTTTGTTTTGTTTTTGTTCCATTTTAAACATTTTTTTGGCGGTTTTATTTTTCCTGTTTCTTTTCTTTATATTCATTTGTCTTTTGTTTAGTTCTCTCTCTCTCTCTCTCTCTCTCTCTCTCTCTCTCTCTCTCTCTCTCTCTCTCTCTCTCTCTCTCGGTAATTCCCCTTCGTAATCTTCCTTCTCGTTATCTTTTTTATCTCTTATTATTTTCTTATTGTCTTTGCTCTCTTCTTTCCCTCCTTTGATCCTCCTTCGTAAAGACAGCAATCAAGGTATTTCCCAGGAGGTGAGAGAGAGAGAGAGAGAGAGAGAGAGAGAGAGAGAGAGTTCTGGGAAAGCTTGAATTTAAAGAAACCATTAGCGTGTGAGGATTAAAAGCCTTTTCTTTATTTTCTTGTCTTACTCTTTTCTTTATCTCCTCCTCTTTCTATTCCTCCTTTTCCTCCTCTTTCCCCTTCTGCTCCTCTTATCTTTCATCTCCTTTTTCTTTAATTTTCTATTCTTCTTTGTTTTTCTTACCTCATTGCTTATTCGTGTTTTAATTTTTCGTTTTTCTACTTTGTTTTCTTTTTCTTCTTCCTTTTTTTTCTTCTTTTACTCTTTCTTCTCTTTCTTCTTTTTCTTCATCTTCATCATCTTCTTTTTCCTTTACTTTTTCTTCTTCTTCTTCTCCTTCATCTTCTTCGTCTTCTTTTTCTTCTTCTTTTTTAAATCATTGTTATAGTTTCTTTCTTTACTAAATGTCACCACCACCATCACCACCACCACCACCACTATCACCACCACCACCACCACCATCACCGTCACCACCACCACCACCACCACCTCCTTCACACCAATAACAACGACAGCATCTTAAGCGACCATAACGACCCCCTTACCGTTCATTTCGAAGGTGGGGGAGGAGGGGTCGTGCTCCCCTCCCCCCTCTTTTACCACGGGGCTAAGTCTCGTTCGGTAGTTAGCTTAATTGGCTCCTGTGCCGTGTTTGCCTGGAGGAGGAGGAGGAGGAGGAGGAAGAAGAAGAAGAGGAGGAGGAGGGTAAATGGGTAGGCAGGGAAAGTGAGAGAAATAGGAATGAAGGATGAAGAGAAGAAAAAAAATCCAGGAAGAAAACAGGAAGAAGTTGAGAGGAGAAGAAAGAGGAGGAGGAGGAGAGAAACGGAGAGAAGGTAGAGAATGAAGAGTAATTAAAGGTACAAAGAGGAAGACAAATGGATGTATGAGAAGAGGAAAGGGAAGAAAAAAGGAGAGAGAGAGAGAGAGAGAGAGAGAGAGAGAGAGAGAGAGAGTTAGGTGCAGGTTGGATAAGTGGAGAGAGAGAGAGAGAGAGAGAGAGAGAGAGAGAGAGAGAGAGGAGGAGGAGAAGGAGGAGAAGGAGGAGGAGGAGGTGGAGGAGGAGGAGGAGGAAGAGGAGCATAAGAGGAGGAAGAGAGAGAGAGAGAGAGAGAGAGAGAGAGAGAGAGAGAGACTCCCCACACACACACACTCGGAATCATACTCTCTCTCTCTCTCTCTCTTTTTACGCTTTTAAAAACTCTTACAGAACCCCACTTTCATTTCTCCATTCCTCCTTACCTCCTCACTCCTTCCTCCTCCTCCTCCTCCTTCCTCCTCCTTTCTCCTCCTTTCCTCCCTCCTTTCCTCCTCCTTCCCTCCCTCCTCCTCCTTTCCTCCATTCGTCCCAAAATTAGGTCGTTGTACAAGTAACCCGAGAAAAGGTTTTTATTCTCACCTCTTGTGTTGAAGGGAAAAGTTTCTTCCTCCTCCTCCTCCTCCTCCTCCTCCTCTGCCTCTTCCTCCTTCTCCTTCTCCTCTCTCCTTTTTTCACCTTTACTCCTTTTTTCTTACCTTCTAAGTCTTCTTTATTGTCTTTATTTCCTCCTTCTCTTCCTCCTCCTCTTCCTCCTCCTCCTGTTCTTCCTTCTCCTTTTTTTCTTCCCCTATTTTTTCTTACCTTTCGTGTTCTCTTTATTTCCTCCTCCTCCTCCTCCTCTTCCTTCCCTCTCCTCCACCTCCTCCTCCTGTTTCTCCTTTCCTACTTTTCTCCTTCCCACCTTTGTACCTCTGACCTTCTTCCTTTTTCTAACTCCTTCACATTTCTTTTTTTCGTTTCTTTGTCTTTTTATCCATTGCTAATTTCCTCCCTTCTTAATCTTTTTCTTCTTCCCTCCCTATCTTTTCATCTATCCCTCCATTCTATTCTTTCTCTCTCTCCCTCCCTTCTGTTCTTTCTCTCTCTCCCTCCCTGTCTCCCTTTATTCTATTCTTTCTCTCCTTCCCTTCCTCGTCTCTCCCTTTCTCCCTTTATTCTATTCTTTCTCTCTCCCTCCTCCTTCTCTCCTCCTCCTCCTCTTCCTCCTTTAGTTATGTTGCCTCCAGGATGTTTATTTTTTTTTCTCCCCTCCTCCACATCGCGTGTTCTCTGTTTCGTCTAATGAATGACTCTCTTCCACTTCCCTTCCCCTTCCATAACCTGACACGTCTTCCTCACGACCACCTCCTCCACCTCCTCCTCCTCCTTCTCCTTCCCTTGCCTCATTTCACTCACTCCACCTCATTCTCGTTGCTCTCTCCTACACTGCTTTTTCACTGCCTTCATAAACGGAGTGAAAACGGGAAAACATCAGACAGGTAGATTGGCAAACTGTGACAAATCCTCTACCTGACAATCCGCCAATAACTAAAATTAAACAAGACCAGAATAACAAATGAATAAGGGATAGATATTAAGTGTGTTTGATGTATGTGATAAGCAACAGACATAAACCAGTCTGCTTATATGTATGCCGTATTTGAAGCGTGGCGTAAATATTTAAGGTAAACAAACAAGATTAAACAGAGTGGTGAACGCGTGGAACTCATAAGCAGTAAAGAAGAAATAGATGAGAGGAGAGGAAGGCAGGAGAATAAGAGTTAAGAAGGGAGAGGAAGAAAAAGAAGAAGAAGAAGAAGATTAAATGGAGGAAGAAGAGGAGGAGGAAAGCAGAAAAAGAAAGAAAAGAAAGAAGAAAAAGAAAAGAAAAAAGAACAGGAAGAATAAATAAAAGAAGAAAAAGGAAAAGAGTAAGAAAAAGATGAATAATAAGAAGAAGAAAATAAGAAGAAGAATAGAGGTGAAGCTAAGCACCGCACACCTGCCCTTCAACCTTACCTGGCCGCCCTCCCCTCGCTAATTAGGGCTGATGGATTTCACCTGCAGCGGAGGGTCACCTGGAGAAGGTCATTATGTGCTCAAAGGAGGAGGAGGAGGAGGAGTGGGTTTAGTTCATAGGGCGGAGGGAGAAGAGAGAGAGAGAGAGAGAGAGAGAGAGAGAGAGAGAGAGAGAGAGAATGAACTCTCTCTCTCTCTCTCTCTCTCTCTCTCTCTCTCTCTCTCTCTCTCTCTCTCTCTCTCTCTCTCTCTCTCTCTCACCTTTACCTCCCCAATTAGCTCTCCTCGTTGTTACCTTTACCTGCATAACCTCACCTGAAACCAAGAGGAATCCAACTCCCTTATTAAACCGATTCTCTTGCAGGTAAAAAAAAAAAAAGAAAACGCGAAACATACAATAGATCCAACCGCTTACACTTCCTTTTTTTTTCTCTGGCTATTTGCATACATTTTTTTTTTTTGGGGGGGGGCTATTTTTTTTCTTTATTTTTAGACTCCTCGCCGGGTAATGAGAGAGGCCAGTCTGGTATTTTTTTTTTTTTTTTACACAATTCGCACTTTTTTTTTTGTCTGTGGTTTTTCCTTCCCTCCTTTCTTTCTTCCTTCCTTCCCCTTAACGAGTAACCACCGCGGACTGGAGGGTAATTAATCACGAGGAGGAGGAGGAGGAGGAGGAGGAGGAAGGAGAATAAAAGGAAAAGAGAAAGAAGAATGAAGGAGGGAGGAGGGAGAAGGCAGGTCATGAAGATAGAGATGAGGTGGAAGAGGAGGAGGAAGACGAGGGTGGGTGGGTGTGTTGGTGAAGGAGGAGGAAAAGAAGAAGAAAGTGGAGGAAGAGGAGGAGGAGGAGAGCAGTGGTGGTGATGGTGGTGGTAGGGAAGGAGGAGGAGGACCAGGAGCAAAAGAAGAAGGAAGAGGAAGAGGATTAAGAGGAAGCGAGCCGGGGAGGAGAAGGGAAGTGTGGTGATGGGGAGAGGAAGTTTGTGGGACAGACTAGTGTATTTGCTGCTGGCGGAGGTGAAGATGGATGACTGTAGAGGGAGGGAGAGGAAGGGAGAGAAGGAAGGAAGGTAAGGAACATAGGGAGAAGGGAGGGGAGAGGGGAGAGTAATGGATGAAGAAGAGTGAAGGTGAATGGATATTGGGGAGGTCAGTGGCGGAGGAGAAAGAGGAGATGACAGGAGGAGGAGGAGGAGGAGGAGGACAGAAAGGAAACATGGAAACGCAGGCAACAGAAAGCCTATTGGCTCATTACGAGGTTGCCCGCTTTGGTGATTTAATCTGCTCGACAGCCTGGGGCCTGGGGAGCAGATGAAAGCGCCTCGATATTGAGGAGCAGATGAAAGCAACTCAATATTCAGTTTACTCCCGACGCAGCGAAGTGACGGTCGATTCTATATTTGAAGGAGTTGATAGTATTCGCATTTACTACTTCTGAAGGAAGATTGTTCCAGTGACGGATGACTCGGTTTGAAAAGAAACTCCTTCCGATGTCTGTGTTACATCGACTAGACTGAATGGGTAAACCGTTATTTCTAGTTCTTAGGTTGGTTTGCAATTCAAAGAAATTGGAGTAATCGACGTTATTGAATTTTTTTAGATACTTGAAGACTTGAATCATATCTCCTCGTAGGCGTCTTTTCTCCAATGTAAAGATATTGAGTCGCTTGAGTCGTTCCTCGTACGGTTGAGCCCTTAAGGTTGGTATCATTTTCGTGGCGCGTCGTTGAATCCTTTCCAGTAAATCAATGTCCTTTCTGTAATTAGGAGACCAGAACTGTACTGCATACTCGAGGTGCGGTCTTACCATGGAATTATACAAGGATAGCATCACGTCTGGCGTTTTACACTCGAAGTTCCTCGCTATGAACCCGAGCATAGTGTTGGCTTTGTTGTATGCTTTTTTACAGTGATTCGCGTGTTTCAGGTCACTGCTGATAGTGACTCCAAGATCCTTTTCCTCCTGCATCGCTTGCAGAGGTCTCCCATTCATGATGTATGTGTGTTTACTATTTCTGGACCCAATGTGCATGACTTTGCATTTGTCAACATTAAAGGACATTTGCCATTTTTCCGACCATTCGATAATGTGATTGAGGTCTTTCTGAATGATTTCGCAGTCGGTCTTTGTGAGGGCCTTTCCCCCCACCTTAGTGTCATCAGCAAATTTCGATATTGTGGATTTCAGTCCTGATTCGAGGTCGTTGATATATATGATGAAGAGAATGGGTCCCAGCACTGACCCTTGAGGCACTCCACTAGTGACTGGAAGCCAATCGGAAGGCTGTCCGTTGAGTAGTACTCGTTGTTTTCTGTCGGTGAGCCAATCTCTTATCCACGCGATCAGATTGGCTCCAATGCCCGCCGAGTGCAGTTTTTTAAGGAGTCGCTCGTGCGGTACCTTGTCGAAGGCTTTCTGAGTCCAGGTATATAACATCACTGGGGATGTGGGCATCCCAGTTCTTATATATACCTTGGAAGAAGTCTAATAGATTCGTTAGGCAGGAGCGCTTGTTTCTGAAGCCATGCTGGGTGTCGGAGATTACATTATTGTCTTCTAGAAACTTAACAAGTTTGTCTCTAATAATCTTTTCGAGTATTTTTCCTGCCACTGATGTCAAACTTATGGGCCTGTAGTTTAATGCAACGCTTTTGTCTCCTTTTTTGAAAATTGGTGTTACGTTCGCCATCTTCCAGTCTTGCGGGACCTTTTTCAATTGAACAGACTGGTTGAATATGTTAGTGAGTGGCTGAAGTATTTGTTGTTTAAGCTCTTTTAATAACCGCGGGGACAAACCGTCAGGTCCTGTTGACTTGTTCGTGTCGAGTTTATCCAAATACTCTTTCACTTCTTGGTCGCATATTGAGTCAATTTTCAGGGCGTGATTCCCTCGGCGGTCAGGGTTCTCGGGCATGGTGTCGATGTTCTCGACTGTGAATACGGATGCGAAGTTACGGGTGAGGATTCTGGCCATCTGTTTACTGTCCTGAGTGGCAGCTCCAGTCTCGTCTGTCAGGGGACCACTATTGGATTTTACTTTCTTTTCGATCTGATGTATGTGAAGAATTTTTGAGTTTGTCTTGATGTCACGCGCTATTTGTTTTTCGTAGTTGCGTTTACTACTCCGAATAAGGGTGCGACAAGCTCTGAGGCTGTTGTGGTACTGAGTACGGGCTTCGGCCGTGTCATTCTCTTTCATTAGGTTATAATTCCTTTTTTAAGTTTACCGCCCTTTTTATTTCTCTGGTCATCCACGGTGGATCTACGGCACCATTTACTCGCCTGGGTTTCGTCGGCACTGTAGCCTTTTCTACTCCCAAAAGCTTATCTTTGAAGTTGTTCCACACGTTGTCGATTGTATTGTCGGTTAGGTTAAGTTGGTCCCAGGTCGCGGAGGGAAGCAGCTCACGGGCTAGGTTGAAATTTGCTGTTGTAGTCTGGTATCACTGACGGATTGTCTATGAGTTTGTGAGTTATGTTGACATTGAAACGGCTGAAGTGGTGCTCGCAACCGTTAATTTTTCACCAACTTCACAGTCGCGAATGAGGTCGGGGTCGCTTACTAATACCAGATCCAGCAGATTGTTTTCTCTTGTTGGTTGAGTTACAACTTGAGTGAGGAACGAATCCTCCACCATTTCTATAAGCCTGTTACCCTCTTGATCTCCAGTCAATTGTCCCCAGTCAATGTTAGGGTAATTAAAGTCCCCAATTATTATTGCTTGTTTACTTTGTGTTAAAGAGTGAAGCTCTTCGTACAGGGCAGTGTCATCGGCTGCCTGTTGTTTTGGAGGCCTGTATACGGTCGCAAGTGTTAGTTTCTTATTATTCGCAGTTATTTCCACATAGACGGAGTCGTAATTCTCTGCGTCCTGTTTGTCTATTTTTATGGCAGGGAGCGTACTTTTTACGTAGCAAATTACTCCTCCTCCTTTCTTGTGCATTCGATTTTTTGGAAGCTTTCGTACCCGAAATGACAGTTCAGATACTAGATGTGCAGAGTTGGCCCAAGTCTCTGTGATGGCTACCACATCTGGTTTCTCAGTTGCAATATATGCCCTAATTTCGTCCTTTTTGGGTAATAGACTGCGTGCATTTGTGTACAAAATGGAAATGTGACTACTGGTTTGGCCGCGTCGTGTTGAATGAGTTCGCTTGTCGGAGGCGTCGTTGGTTACACAGTTTCTTGCAAGCCGCATCGACGCTACGGTTCGGTTGATCAAGGGTTGCCTTTGCCTTGCCCTCGCCTCCAGTTTTTTGAATAGCTTTTCGAGAAGCTTTCAACTGCATCGTTCAGGAGCCTTCCTAGCCGCGCCGAACCAACCTCGTTCAAGTGGAGTCCGTCCTCCCAAAACAAATCTGGGCGCTGGTTGAAGTGATGCCATGCGTTCGTGAACCCTACGCCTTCATCGTTACATAACTGCTTTAGACTAGTGTTGACGCCGTACGCTTTACTGTTGTTGTATCCGGCGAACGTATTGACTCTCGGTAGAATTCCAGAGACGATGATGTGAGGGACTTGGTCTTGTATTTCCGAATGACTTGACGGTATTTTGCTAACAGGTCCTGAATTTGAGTTGACTGAAGGTCGTTGGTTCCCGCATGGATCAGATACACTGTGTCGTCCTTCGCATTTACTGAAACTGCATCGACAGCTGATTCAATATCGTCCAGTTTGGCTCCGGGGATACAGAAACGCTGCCGTGTCAACGTATTCCGACCACAAAACTCCGTAAGTTGGCCTCTCACCACACTGTCTCCAACTAAATTGACTCTAGTAGTTAGTTTGCCCATACCAGGAAACAGCGTCTGGTTCGTACAAGTGACAGCTGGTAGAATGGTCTTGTGATTTCTTCTGGAAGGGCGCGAGGTACAAGCGGGAGCGCGGGCTAAGGTGGGTTTGGAAGTGGTGGTGGTGTTAGTAGTGGGTGGCTGGGAAAGGGTGGAGGGTGAGGTGTGGATGGAGGGAGATGTGGTATCAGAAGTGGAGGAGGAGGCGGAGGTTGAGTTCGTGTTGGAGGTGGAAGTGGAGGATGGAGTGGTGATGAGGATAGGGGAGGAGTCAAGGATGGACAGAGGAGGAGGAGGAGGAGGACAGAAGAGGAGGAGAGGCAGAGGAGGAGAATGACAGAAGGGAGAATGGACATAGGAGGAGGAAGAGGAGGAGGAGGAGGAGGAGGAGGACAGAGACAGGCTGGACCGAGGGTGATCAATGGTGGCGTTTCCAACAATGTTTGTAAACAATGGTTGGTGTCGGAGTAACTTATTATCCCCCGATGGTTAACTCCGTGACCTGGAGGAAAGGGAGGGAGGGAGGGAGGAAAGGGCGAGGGAAGGAAGGAAGGGAAGCTGGAAAGAAGGGAGGGAAGGAGGGAGGAAAGGGCGAAGGAGAGAGGGAAGGGAAACTGGAAAGGTGGGAGGGAGGAAGGAAAGGAAGCTCAATGGGAGAGAGGGAGGAAAGGACGAAGGGAGGAAGGAAGGGAAGCTGAAAGGGAGGTAGGGAAGGAGGAAATGGCGAAGGGAGGAAGGAAGAGAAGGTGGAAAGGAGGGAGGGAGGAAGGGAAGGTGGAAAGGAGGGAGGAAGGGAAGGAAGGGAAGGGCGAAGGGAGAAAGGAAGGGATGCTGAAATGGAGGGAGGGAGAGAGGAAAGGAAAGCTGAAAAGGGCGAATGAAGGGAGGAAAAGGCGAAAGGAAGGAGAAAAGGGCGAAGATAGGGAAGGGAAATAGAAGGAAGAACCAAGAGGGGATAAGGAAGTGGATGGAAGAGATGAGAAAGGGAGGAAGGGAGGAAGAGGAAACGGAAGGGAAGGGTCAAGAGAGGGTAAGGAAGGAGAATGGGGGGAGTGAGAGAAAGGTAAAAAATAGAATGAAAAAGGGAAGCAGGAAGAAAATAATGGAAGGAGAGATGGAAGGAAAGAATAATTAAGGGAGAGGATTAAAAACGAGGTGGCGGAAGGGAGGAAACTAAGGGAGGGAGGGAGGGATAGAGGAATGCGAAGAGGGGAAACAAACGATAAAGGAAAAGAAAAAAATAAGGAAGGGAGGAAGAGAGGGAGGGAGATAAACGAGAAATGATGAAGGGAGAAAAAAAATAGATACAGATAGAAAAAAAGGAAGGAGAAATTGAGTGAGTGGCTGTAATGGATAAGGATGGATAGTACTCTCTCTCTCTCTCTGCTCTCTCGCCCTCTCCCCGGAGTCTCCACTGTTAAGGAAGAGTAACCATAAGTTGAAGAAGTTATTACAATTCTCAAGAGGTGAGAGAGAGAGAGAGAGAGAGAGAGAGAGAGAGAGAGAGAGAGAGAAGGGAAGGTGCAGAAAGCAAAATCGAGCGAGAAGAAGAAAGAAAGGAGGAGATAAAGAAAAAAATAATAGATAAGAAAATGAAAAAAAAAGAGGGAAAACTTAAAAATGAAAAAGATAATGAAGGAAAGGAAAAGAAAGAATATAAGGTGAATAACATTGAAAGGAAAGGGTTGCTGGGGAAGAAGGAAAGATGGAAAATGAGCTGCACTTTTCTTTCTCTTTTCACTCTTTTTCATACTGGTCTCCATATACCTGTTAACTTTTTTACATATATTATTTTTTCATTAACGCCTCGAACTGTATTTTTTTTTCTTCGTCTCCTCCCCTCACCGGCAGAATTAAACCTTCCCATTTCTTCATCTTTTTCAATCTCTTCTTTTTCATCTCATTTTTTTCTCTATTTCTCCTTCTTGTACTTCGCTATCATCATCCTCTTTTTTTTTTTACCCTTTTTTTTTCTTCATAATTTCTTCTGACCCATAAAACTTGCCTCTTCATTCATACACCTTTCTACTCATACACCAGTTAACTCCTTTACATAAACATTCACACTTCGAGCTGCACTTTTTATTCTCCTCGTCTCCCTCCTCCCTCACACACCCCTAAACTCGCCTCGTAATTACCGCCTCCCCCAGTCACGTTCCTTCAGGCTTAAGTCTCGTAAGTATATTTATTTTTTACTCCCGGGTCTTATTTTGGTCCGGGGAAACAAACGGAACGTGAGGTTTTCATGTCCCTTGAAGTAAGTTGTTTTGCCGGAGAATCGACGAGGAGGATAAGGCTCCCGCTGTTTGTTTGCCCGCCTGTTTGTGGATTATGTGATAGTGGGTGGTGGGAGGGATTGCTAGAGGGATTAAACAGAAGAAGAAAGTATAAAGAAAATGGTGAAAGTGTGGGAGGTGAGAGTGATTGCCAGGGAAGAAGGAGAAGCATAGGAAGAAGATGATGAAGAAGAAGGAAAAGAAGAAGAGCAGGAAAAAGAAGAATAGGAAAACGAAGAAGAAGCATAGAAAAGAGAAGAAGAAGAAGAAGAAGAGCAGGAAGAAGAAGAAGCATAGGAAGGAGAAGAAGAAAAAAAGGAATTACAATGTGACGCAAAAAAATAAATGAAGAAGCTATGAAGTGAAATGATTGATATGGAAGTTAATAGAAGAAAGTATTAAGGCAAAGCAAAGAAGAATTATTGCGATATAAATAAAGAGGAGAAAGTATGAAGTTGCTGGAGTGCTTTTAGGAGAGATTAAACAGAAGGAAGTATGAAGGAAAGGAAGAAAAATAAATGCGAAATAAATACAAAAAGAAGAAAAGGAAAAGGAAAAGACATCGAGGAAGTAGGTAGAGGAAAATGAAACTGACAAAAAAAATGAAGACAAATAAGAGAAGATGGAGAAAGGAGATGAAGAATGATGAAAATAAGAATAACAAGAAAATATCGTAGAAAAAAGAAAAAAGTAGATGAAAAATAATATGAAAAAGGAAAGGAAACTAGTAGATCAATCAACAAATACATAGACGAATAGATATAGCTGAAACTGATATTTACTGCCGTCTATTCTTAACTAAATATACGTGTTTTTGTGTGTTTTTCTCTCTGGTAAAAATTCGTGAACTTTACCTTAGCGAGATGTGAGTTGCTTTATCCGTAGAGTTTATGGCAGCCGTGTTTAGTTTACAGTTTGGAAGAGATAAGCGAGGAATAAACAAGAGATATACACGATGAATGCCCTCAAGACGCTATTCCTGTAACCTAAACCGAAAGACGCCGAAGAAGAAGAAGAATATGGCAAGGAAAATGAAAAAGAAGATATATAATAGGAGAAAAAAATGGCAAGGAAAAGAAAGAAGAAGAAAAGAAAGTTAGATGGAATGGGAAAGGGGAGGAAAAAAAGGGAGATGGGAAAAAAATGATGAAGAGGGTGAGGAGATGTATACGGGGAAGAGGGGGAGGGATATCGTTACTGTATACTGTGTTTCAGGTTAAGGAAGGAAGGGGGTATGGGTGAAGGGGGAACTTAGTGAGGGGGTGAGGGGGGTATTCTGTATAGGATGATATGGGTGTGCTGTAAGAGGGGGTTGCATAGTGGGGGGCAATTATTATTACTATTATTATTATTATTATTATTATTATTATTATTATTATTATTATTATTTTATCTTTTAAGGGGCCTATGTTGTGTTCTATGGTGGTAGATGTTGTTGTTTTAGTATGTGAACTTGGTTTAAGCAGTGATGGTATTAGCATGCTTTAGGCTACGATTTAAGGGCCTGAGAATTTGTCTGGAGGTGAATTTATATAGTGAGATAGATAGATAGATTGAGAGAGAGAGAAATGTGAAAAATAGTGAAAAAAAAAGTGTTAAAAGGTTGAATAAGAAGGTTTGTGTGTGTGTGTGTGTGTGTGTGTGTGTGTGTGTGTGTGTGTGTGTGTGTGTGTGTGTGTGTGTGTGTTTAAGGATATATGTAAAACGTGGAATGGAGGGCGTGAGAGAGGGGGATGAGCCTAGATAGATTGATATGGGTGAGCGAGGAGGGTCGGGAGGAGGAGGAGGAGGCGTTGCATGGGAGGCGTCAAGGGAAGGAATGATGGATGCTGGGAGGCTGTTCGAGAGATGAC